>NC_066619.1:106306449-106490513 GCF_025201925.1 Gopherus flavomarginatus | reverse complement strand
CCTCTCAATGGGATGAAATCATGACCTAAAAATAGTTCAGTCACAGGCAGGAATTACAAAGCTCAGATGTGGATGGGAACATTTTTATTAGTCACCCAAGAATCCCCAAAGATGTATTTATTTGCACCTACCAAGTCAGCTCTGGAGGCCTGATTTTTGAATCCAAATATATATATAATCATCTGTTGACCAAGCCATCTGGTGTGATGAATTGGTATACTAATAGGGTGGAAAATTGCTAGGAAGGAAGCAGTACATGTTGAATCACGTAGAATCAGCTAGCTGCAACTCTGTATTAAGGATTTGCTCAGAATGAGGTGGATTGTGGGCTGGCTTTTAGGATTCTTCAGGACACACTTGGCATGAGCCACATTTTGGGTAGACTTGCTGTACAGGATTTCCCTTACTGTGTTTGTAGCAAACATAGTTTTTAAAGGAGATTCAAACTGACATGCCTCAAGTAGAGTGGACAAAACTGAGTGTTACAAATTATATTCCTCCAAATTACCAACAATGCACACTTAGTTAAATTGTTTCAGAACAAGTCTAAATAGTTCTTATCCTTTTGTACATGATGATCTCCCTGAAGTAGTTTATATTTAAATTAGGCTAAACTTAGCTCAAGTTAAAGTCAATTGGCATATAGTAGCAGGATCATCGTGCGGCATCAGTACACTTGGGACTCAAGTGGGAGACAGCTATAAACACTTTGGGCTGCTGCTGGCACGTTTTGCTGCGATCAGATTATGCACATCAGATCTGACAACACATTTCTGTAATTGTTATAAGCGGTACGACATCTGCGGTAGAACAGGGTTTGAGGAAATGGGGTGAATCTAGCCAACCCCTAATTCTTATAATCCTTCCACAAAGAGGAATATGATACTGCAGTATGAGTTTGTTTTTAAACTGAGGACTGGTAAATAACTGACTAGATTTTTGAATTATTGGATCAAGTAGTTATGATTTGAAATGTGCCACTTCATCTCTTACCCCTTATATTAAATCTGAAGGAGATCTTCCTCTTTATGTGAGGCTGTTTAAGAATGTATAAATGCCACCTTACAAAAACATTATTTCATGAATATGAGAGGATGTCCATAGGCATTCAAGTATGATGTCAAATCGGGTATGATAAGTAAATTGGAATACAAGTGGTTAATACACTTGGAAATGTGTAAGCAGACTAACTGTAAAGGCATGTTGTATGCTAGAATTGTATTAAATTGTAATTGTCTAGATCAGTAAGGAAAGTAGTGATGTGTTTTAATCAGGAAGAAAACTTGATATACAGTACTCCCTTCTGTGTGTTCTTTTCAAGGGATATTTGGAAATACATTTCTAAAGAATTCTCATTCACTCACTGGAATCTCAGTGTGCTATACCCAAGATGTAAGATTAACTAGACAGTATAGCTATTGATTATAATATCTATTATTCACTGCAACTATGTTAAATAATAGATATATTTATTGACTGGAAATGGATTTGTAGATTCCAATTTCAGCACAAATGAGAGATGTCCATCTTAAGTACATTAATAGGTGATAGGTCATAACTCCATTTTAAAGGCTGTCTACCCTGTCTACAAACATCTGTCTCATGCGGGCAGATTCTCAGTTGTTAATTTGCATAGATCCAACTTTGTGAGATTTACATCAGCAGAGGATCTGCATCATTATAACAAATTAATAGGTAAATATAATGAAATGCCATTTTTCCACAAAGAAAACATAGCAATTAAATTTTATTTATTTATGTAATGCATATTCTAAATGCAATCTAAGAATTGAAATAGAGAAATATATGGGACAATGGACTCATGATCTGAGCACAGGAATTGAATTCCATGCCAGCTTTCACTGTCCCCCTTTGTGACCTTTAGTAAATAGTTTTAAACTTCTTTGGATTGTCCATAGGTGAAATGCTGGTATTGTGCCTAAAGTCAAAGGGTATTGTGAGAAGGAATAGATTTGTAAAGCACAAAGATGTATTGCGCTAAATACACGTTAAGAATTTTTTATTAGAAGAAATAATACAATAGTTTTGTCACTTCTTGAATTTACACTAGGTTTTGAGAGGACATTTCATCACAAAAACTATTGCTATTAGTTAGAGATCAGCCACTGCTGGAGTATGATGGTTAAAAAAGAATTCTTAGGATGGGCTATTTGACTTATTGCCAGTGTTTCAAAGAGAATTCTGTATAGGTGTTTGATTCTGCTATGCTTGTCAAATGTTGTACTGTTTGTTGTTTAAACAAAATAAATATTTCCTCTAATACAAAAGAGGATTAACATAACATAAAAGCATCAACCAAACCTGTGCAGTTGCTTACACTGGATGTTCAGTATGCCAGCAAAGAGAAAAGACTTGTTAATGTAATCTAAACAATATAATAAACACAAACATTGGTCATGCTATGTCTATAACTATATCTACTAGTAAAGCTGCTATACTAAACCTAAAATATTTTAATTTCATAATAGAAATGAATACACAGTAGTGGCTGCCCGTAATAAAAATAGTCAGGGATCAAATTTAGACAAGCCAGAGGGCTAGAAAATTCACCCTAAGTTGTATTATCTAATCTCCCAGATACAAATAAGTCCTTAGCTTTCCAATGAAAGGAAAGCTTTCCTCTTTATTGTAGTAAGGAAGCAAGTACTGTAGAAGGCTGAAAGGATATCAAAGGACCAAGTTGCAGTAAGTAGCATGTATCCATAACTGTTGCAGAGGGTGGAGAAGGGTATGAAATTGTTTGTAATGCCACAGTGAGGAATGGCAGAATTTTGAGGAAGGATCTCAACTAGTTGGGATGTGTTCAAACAGATTATTTGATTAGATTTTTTTTTTTAAGAATAGATAATTGTGTTGGAGAGAGAGAGAAACTTTGTTGTAGAAAAATGCCATCACCTTTTGCTTTTAAGATGATGGGTTAGGAAGTAAGTGCAAATTGGGAAGTAAGTGCAAATTCCACCCACCTACGGAAGAAACGGTTTCGAAACTGATGCATACACAACAGGAAGTTTAAAGTAATGAAGGAAAGGAGAAAGTGACATTTTTTTCTGTATTGGAGCTATTAAACTAATATGGTAGGGATGGGGAGATTAAGCATATGAAATTAACATACCTCAAGAAGTAGAGAGGAAAGATGCTTTGTTCCGCATACATTGAAGTGTAGATATAGTGGTTGAGATTCTCGCCCTTTACAGCAGGTAAAAAGACAAGAGCAATGTGAAGAGAACTTATAATCCTTTTATCTGGTTGGAGAAAATTCTGTTAGCACAACACAGTTTTCTCTAAGGACCCCTCTGCAAGTCCTGGTACAGCATGTGTGCTGACAGTGGGGTATAGAGTGGGAAGGATGTGTTCGGTGTGGCTGAGCTTTAATCCCCTGTTATTGGGCTGCAAGTCTCATGCTGTGTCTCTGAAAGTCTTGGAACTAGTGCACAGTCAAAAACCTTATAGAAGCGGGATGTATTTCTGCTTTAGACTTCAAACCTGGAAATCAAGTCATGAAGGCAGCTTTGGCTCCCATTCAGAACTTGTTTCTTCTTGTTAATCCCAGTGAAATAAGGATAGTACTGTATCTTTTATGTCTTTTTTAATCTATTTGTGCAGTGCCCAGCTCAAATGAAAACCTCTATCTTGGCTGCAGCCTCTAGATTACACTATTAAAATAACTGTAATAAGCAAGTAAAGCACAGGTGTTAATGGCAGTGTATTTACAATCTGCTGCTTGCTGGCCAGCTATTCTAGGATGAGACATTTAACTACTAAGAATGATTTTCTAACATTTTTTGGATTTAGATTTTTGCCCATAAGACAATTCCAAATCTCACTGTTGTAGGATCTGTTGATTTGCATTTTTACTACCTGTAAGATCAAGATTTAATGTCTCCTGAAATTCTTCATTTTGCAAAGAATCCTTAACAGTAATGTTACAGTCAGAAAATCCTTCACTCCAGAGTTTTCCCTTCGCTCTTATTTGCCTTGTCACTATATTCATTTTCTCCAAGACAACAATTTCTGATGGTTGTCTTTGTAAGATTGAGTCAAACCATGATCTGGGAAAAAAGCCTATAGGATAGAGTCAAGGGCCACTTTTGTTGCCAGCGCTTTATTGCTTTTGCCAAAACCTTCTGACATAGTTGGAATGAAAGAGACAGGAACAGAAACAAGGAATATGCCCTCCTGCTGCAGACTTAAACCTCCTGAAGAATTTCACTGTTGTGAGTCTGAAGGCTGGCAGGCATATCCAGCTCTGGAGTTGGCTCAATTTGAAGAATAACTTGGTGTTACAGAGGCTTTTCTCCACAGGCCATTGCATCTGGACAAGGCACTGGCTTCTGCACGCTCTGTCCCAGGAAGGTTTTGAGTTATACAGACTGTACTTCCTATTCTGGCATAACTTGAAGAGTTATATTGTCAGATTGGTTATTCACTCTCTGACCTGCTTCCCCTTGGCTTTGTAAGGTAAGACACTACAGCACTGTTGTCTGACATAGTAATGCCCTGAGGAATCCATAACCGGCTAACAGCTTTCAAAATTCAATGCATGTCTATCTTGTTTAAGTGTAACAAGTACCTTGAGTGGTCCCGCAGGCTGTCTGCTTTTTGGTAATCAAATAAGGCCTAGCCTGTCTTTGACATCTGCCTGGGATTTGTAGTGTGAAAATTTAGAAAGGAGTGGGGCCTAATAACACTGCGGTTCTCCCTGCACCAATATGAGGTTTGAGAAGGCAAACTGAAAAGATATCAGTTTTTTTCCTGTGTGCAATAGACCCCTCTGTCTATTCTATAATATAGAGAGGTTGAACTAAGAGAAGTGGATGGTAAGGCCTATCAGACTGTAACAGCCTTGCTCAATTCATTTAATATGAACTCTTGACTAGAACTGGGTAGTAAACTGTTTTCCCATCCCATGGAAATGAGATTTCAAAAATGTTTCCTGTTCTGTATCAGGACCAAATGAGACATTTATTTTTTTTCACAAAAAATTCAAGAGCAATCCACCTGCCTCAGAATAGTCAACAGGCCAGTGGTTAAGGTGGGTACCTGGGATATGGAAAACCCAGTTTCAAGTCTCTGCTCTGAGCAATATTTCTGTGGAACAATGAAAGTCTCATTTGCATGAATTAGCATATTTAATCTGAGAATCCTGGAAACAAACAAATGGCCTCATAATCCAGGTAAGTGTCCTGAGAACAGTGCACATACCAACAGCGATCCACTATTACAGTACCCCTTTCCAGAAGAATATTAGGGTTTGTTTGTAGCTTGCATATCTAGGAATCTCAGAAATGTAGGACTGGAAGGGACCTCAACAGCAAGTGTGAAAAATCGGGGTGGAGGTTCCTATATAAGACAAAGGCCCAAATATCAAGACTGTCCCTATAAAATTGGGACATCTAGGTCATCTAGTCCTGTCCACTGCACTGAGGCAGGGCTAAGTGTTATCTAGACCATCTCTGACCCGTGTTTGTCTAACCTATTCTTAAAAACCTCTAGTGATGGAGATGACATAAATTCCCTAGGTAATTTGTTCCAATGCGTAACTACACTTAGTTAGGATTTTTTTCTAATGTCCAACCTAAACCTCCCTTGCTGCAATGTAAGCCTGTTGTTTCTTGTCCTGTCCTCAGTGGATAAGGAGAAAATGTTATCACACTCCTCTTTATAACAATATTGTACGTATTTGAGAACTTGCATGTCCCCTCTGTCTTCTCTTCTCCACTAAATAAACCCATTTTTTTCAATCTTTCCTCATATATCATATTTTCTAGACCTTTAATCATTTTTGTTGCTCTCCACTAGACTTTCTCCAATTTGTCCACATTTTTCCCAAAGTGTGTTGTCCAGAACTGGATGCAATAGTCCAGTTGAGGCCTTATGAATGCTCAGCAGAGTGGAAGAATTACTTCCTGTATCTTGCTTACAAAACTGCCAATACATACCAGAATGATGTGTGGTTTTTTTGTTTTGTTTTGTTTTGTTGGAGGGGGCAACAGTATTACATTTGTGATCCCTTAATTCCCAGATCTTTTTCTGAAGTATTTCTTTGTAGGCAGCTATTTTCCATTTTGTATTTGTGCAATTGATTATTCTTTCCTGAGTAGTACTTTGTATTTGTCATTACTGAATTTCATCCTATTTTATCTCAGACCACTTTTCCAATTTGTCAAGATCACTTTGAATTCTAATCCTGGCCTCCAAAGCACTTGCAACCCCTCCTGGCTTGGCGTCACTCACAGATTTTATACATGTCCTCTGACATTATCCAAATCATTATGCTACCCTGTCAACAAAAGATATTAGGTTGGTTTGACATGGTTTTTGTTCTTGACAAATCCATGCTGATTTACTTATTGTCTTCTAGATGCTTAAAAATTATTTGCTCCATTGTCTTTCCCTTGTACTACAGAAGCATTTAGTCATCTTATTTGTAAGACTCTCCCTTCTGTTCACAGATATACAAAGTCTTTCAGAATGTCCTTGTGAAAGGCTGAACTCGTAAAAAGGCTTAAGGGATTGCTATTGTAAAAGCTCCAATGGAGATGAAGACCATTTTAACACCGAATTTATTTGATCCTCTTGAAGTGTGTCCTATAGAACCTGAGATGTATGTGTTTAATTTTGTGAAGGATGAACACCTTGTACTGGATTAAAAAGAAAAGTCCATTTTTAACCCCTCTGAAACCCACTTTAGAATGGATGAAAGGTGATACAAAAGTTCCAGAACTTGAATACAAACCTTCAGAATGCATGTCATTGATGAGGAAAGGTCCCATACCTCTGACTTTACAAGGGCTACTCTAAAAGAATGGTGTTGTTTTTAAATTGGTTGTTCGTAAGCTTGTAAGTCAGTAACCAAGAGCTTCTTCGGCCATTGCTCTATGGTGGTCAATGCTGTTGAGTGTCCTGAAGGAATTAGAGAAGTAGAGTTGAAGGGTGCATCTAGAGCCAGGGACTAGAGCCTACTATTTCCTATTGAAAGGATGAAGGTGACTTTCCCTGTTGTTGACTTTGAGAGTTGTCCTTTTCTTTATCATGGTGTAACTTGGTTCCTCTGAAGTCAGAGTTAGCCAGGTTTGGGAAATCCAAATCTATGGTTTGAGGGAATGATCTGAAAGAGTGCAGGAGAAGAGAGAGCGCGCACACCTGGGTTTTAGGTGCAGTCTGTTCCTGGGTTCAACGGCATTAGAAGGTGAAGCTAGAAATGAGTTATTCTTTAGGTTTGTCTTTGAAACTGAGGTGAGGCCAAAAGGAAGGGAGCAGTCCATCAAGCCTCTAGACAGACAGACACATAGTTCTGGTGGGTTCTTTTGCCAGTTTTTAGGAGTGGGATCAGGCAGTCACAAATTTGGCCTTACTGAGGTCATCAATATCTAGAAAGCATCTTTGAATGCTCTTGTTAATTTGAAGACCTCTAATTAATAATTGTGGAATTGAACATAATGTCTTCTAAACTAGGTGTATCTTCCACCTTTCCATAAAACCTGGAAAGTGGTAAGTCAGTATGGGGCCACTGCTAAAGAAGCCATGTCAGAGGGGAGGAACAACAACAAGTGACCGTATAGTAACACACATGAAAGGGAAAAGTGCTTTTATACTGTGAAAGGGAATATGAACATTTGGAATGAGCGATCTTGTTTGATATCGGCTTAATGGGGAAATTGACAACCCAGTTTTAGAGACATAATAAAACTATATTCTTTGAGGTATAACTGAAGAAAATCAGAATCAGCTGACTCTAATGAGTTTATGGATGTGAAGCTTTGG
Organism: Gopherus flavomarginatus; assembly: GCF_025201925.1. Lineage (NCBI taxonomy): Eukaryota > Metazoa > Chordata > Testudines > Testudinidae > Gopherus > Gopherus flavomarginatus. The sequence goes on along the minus strand of NC_066619.1, from coordinate 106,482,728 downwards.
GAGTGACAAGCTGGCAAACTTGTGAGGCAATTATAGCTCATGTAGGTTAATTCTACATTGTTTCCCCCATGACCACAGTATGTAGAAAGAATGTGCAAAAATGTATTGAATACTGAACACTCTCCAGCCTCTGCTGGTGAGGATCAAAAGAAATATCTGAATGGTTTACAGAATGAGGCAGAACAGTCATTGAAATTTAAAAAAAAAAAAAAAAAAAGTCTTGGCAGAGACGGAACACAATTTTTGTGATTTTTTTTTTATATAGAATATACACTCTATTTCATGTGTTCAGTTGTGTACTGGATAATCACAAGCTCACTTCAGATGTATTTAAATAAAATGTGTTGGCAATTTGCAATTGATTTGACAATAACTGAGTTAATATCGTATCTCAGCAAGGTAGCAACAAGTAGTTTGCAATGGTAGGTTATAATAAATTAAAAACATATTTCTCATTATTTAAAGGTAGTCAGTATAAAACTGTCTAGTTTCGAGGTCATTGGAAAGCATGTCAGTGTAAATTCATATTAAAGGAATAAATTAATATAGCCAATTTGTATAATTTTTGATTAACTACAATCACAATCTTGTTTGGTTTAATTGGCTAAAACCACAATTCCATTGAAGTGTGTGTTTGAGCATTAAAAGAGAAGAAATAGCATTTAGAACAGTGCTGTGTCTAACACAGTGGTTGAAGTGGATACATACAGTACTGTTTCAGATAGAAACTCCCTAGATGTGGCATCCTTAATACATAATATCATTATATAGAGGACCCTACCAAATTCACGGGCCACTTTGGTAAATTTCACAGTCATAGGATTTTAAAAATAATAAATTTAATTATTTCAGCTATTTAAGTCTGAAATTTCATGGTATTGTAATTGTAGAGGTCCTGACCCAAAAAGGAGTTGTGGGGGGGTTGCGGTACTGCTACCCTGATTTCTGTGCTGCTGCTGGCGATGGCGCTGCCTTCAGAGCTGGACGGCTGCTGGCCGGGATATCAGCCCTGAAAGCAGAGCCGCTGCCAGCAGCAGCGCAGAAGTAAAGATGGCATGGTATGGTATTGCCACCCTTACATCTGCACTGCTACTTGCAGAGCTGGGCCTTTGGTCAGCAGCCGCCACTCTCCAGCTGCCCAGCTCTGAAGGCAGCAGCGCAGAAGTAAGGGTGACAGCCAACAGCTGTCGCTCTCTGGCCACCCACTTCTGAAGGCAGCACAGAAGTAAAGGTGGCAATACCATGACCCCCCTGCAACTCCTTTTTGGGTAAGGACCCCCCCCCCATTGAGAAATGCTGGCCTGGTCCCGTGAAATCTGTACAGTAGAGGGTAAAAGCATACAAAAGACCAGATTTCATGAGGAGAGACCAGATTTCACCATCCGTGATGTGTTTTTTTTCATGACTATTAATTTGGTAGGGCTCTAATGATATATAATTACTTGTTATGTGCCCGCCAGTTACAAATGTTTTGTAAACCCAAGGATCTGCTGAGGTTATCCACAGATTAGTGGTATGTAACATCCTTGCTAGCAGGCCAAAATACAAGTCTTAAAGGAAATTGTGAAAATGAAATAGACCATGAGCTGTATTTTCAGCTAATCTAGCCCTTTTGGAACATTAACAAGCAGGCAAAAGAATCTCTGATCTCATGGGAGGCATTTCGAGTAATAATATGGAACAATATGTTGCATTCTGAATGAAAGGGAGGGTTGGGAGGAATATACGGACCCAGAAACACTTGCTTTAGAAGCCAAATAGAACTGTATTGTTATAAGTCATTATTTTTCTCCTGTTGCTCCTTTTCTTTCCTGGGCAAATCTCTCCTTTCTGAACAGAGCTCTGCCAAAATCTTTTTTTTTTTTTTCTTTTTGAATTCTCCCTTTCACTTGGGCTTCTCTGGCTGTCAGTTTACACCTGAAAAGAGGAAGGGTCCTCAACTCAAGCAGAAGGGCCCTAGTTGTCTTCCCACAACTTCTCTAGCCCCTGCATCTCCATTCTTCTTCCTGCCACCCACCTTGAGTCAGTTTTCCAGTTCCACTCACTCTTCTGCTTCCCAGAAAAACACTGCTAGTCTGCCAGATGAGGGATGAATAGCTTACCCCCACTTCGGACCATCAGCTTCCAATTTAACTTCTCCTTTGAAGAAAACACTCAATTTTATTTTTTTGTGAATGAGTTGGACAGATTTCCACCTACAAATGTCTTTGGGCAAAGGAAACTATGTACTAGTTAATACGTAGGGCTCTACCAAAATTCATAGCCATGAAAAATGCATCACGGACCATGAAATCGAGTCTCTCACCGTGAATTTTTTTGTGTGTGCGCGCTCACGTGCTTTTATCCTGTACTGTACAGATTTCACAGGGGAGAACAACATTTCTCAAATTGAGGGTCCTGAACCAAAAGGGAGTGGTAGGTTATTTTAGGGTGGCTGCAGTATTACCCCCTTACTACTTTGCTGCCTTCAGAGCTGGATAGCAGCAGCGGCTGGTGGCTAGGCGACCAGCTCTGTTTGATTGACTGGGTTAATGGCTGTTCAGACCTGAGGCTCAGAGCACTGTCCACCTTTCCCTTTTTTTTTGGTTGTATTATCAGAGCTCTGTTTCCAGTTACTGCATTTTGACCAACAGAAAGCTTTTAGACACAATATACCAAATGTAGTTTGGGCATCGAGTCAGAATTTTCCTAGTCAGGAATTGGTTTTTCAGCTTGTAAAAAGACACATTTATCTCCTCATCTGACAGGAACAAATTCAGTCTTATCCCTAATGTGTGGGCTTGTGGTTTAAAACAATTTTTTTGCCCTATTAGTCAGGGGCTGCCAGACAGCTATCTAAAAGCTTAGTTCTGTATTTAAACATTCTCTTGCTATGCTAGAACCACCAGAATATGCAACAAGTTGAGCCAAATGTGACGACATTGGCTTTGAAGGAGTTAAATCGTGGATAAATTTGGTCCATTATGAGGGTAGGAGTTCTACAGGTATTTTGATAAAATTATTCAGAGGTTCTGTGAAACAAAAAGCAAGATGTATAATCATCCCATATATCTCTCCCCTACACCCTCATCCCATTTTATTTATTTATATATACAGTATATATAATTAAAAAGACAGTATAAATCAGCCCTTCCCAAAGTGTGATCATACTAGTGATCTGTAGAGAGCCTCCTGGTTTTATGGTGTCCTCCTTGTTTCCAGCTGCTGCTTCAGGTGTCCAGGCTTTTCAGTGCAAAAGATCTGGGTATTAGGAAGTGGAACCAGCGACCCAATCAGCACACCGCTATGGCACATGTGATGTCATCAGGGCCATATACAGGTAGTGTGTATATATATCATGTAGATGTGGCCTACAACACAGAGAAAGCTGAATAGGTGGCTCCCAATGGTAAATAGGTTGAGAACCACTGGTTTAAATACAGGGTGTGTGCCCTTAAAATGTTAAGCCATTTGGACTAGAATGTCACCGGGTGATCTTCGCATCTAGAGCAAAGCTTGTGGAATTTTGAGTTTAGAATGTCTGTCTGACAACACTGCCTAAAGAATAGCTAAAAGAATGGCACCTGTAGTTAAAAAATAAATGCATAAATGGTGGAGAATAGCAAGGCAGCATTGCCACTTGGGGTGAAGGATGGCTTGTGTTGCACTGTAACCCCTGGGAGGAACCATTACAATGATTTTGGGTGTTCAAAGGTCTTAAGGATCCTGTAAAGCCATTCCCATGGCAGACTGTAGTACCAGGAGACAGATCTTACCACAACGGGATGGAGGTGATCGAGCTAATGAAGCAAGCATTCCAGTAGGTGGGTGATATTTTGAGTACTACGGGAAGGTATTTTAAGTAGCCAGAAAAACAACTTTCTTAATGTTGCTTCTGCTTTGGAATCATTCCAGAACGCACAGGGAATAAGTGGAAAATAAGACCAGAGTGTAGCTGTCTGATGTGTAATCCTGGTGTTACTGAAGTCAATGGCAAAACTCTCTGATTTCAACGGTGCAGGATTTTGAGGCCACAGTGAGGCTTTATAAAAGTATGCATTGCTGAATAGCTGCATTAACGGTAAGTTTAAAGATGTAGTGAAAGTAGCTACTACTAGGAAATAAGTGTTATACACTCTTTTGAAAAGGTCTCTGACTATGTTAGTGGAACTACCATCCATGTATCAGAAAGATGTGTGAGTTAAGAGCCGCAACAGTTAGGCTTTGCTTTTCTAGTCCTTGCTAAAACAAAGATGCTGAAATCTCTGTGCATGATATACTATGCAGTGTTCTGCTCCTGATTAATATGTACTGTAAGGTCTGTGGTGTGACCTGTTCAGCATTCATTGGAGGCTCCTTTTAAAGAAAGAAATTTTTAAAAATGGGGGTTGGGGGAGCCAACCAGCCAAAAACATCGCCACCCATCCAACTTTTTTGATGATTTTTCTAAGAAAGCACACTTGAAAGGAACATATAGTCACAAAATGAGATGAAGAAATGAGCCCTCAGAATACTTGTCTGATATGATGCATAAAATCATAGATCTATGGCTAGAAGGGACCTCAAGCGGTCATCTAGTCCAGCTTCCTGTACTAAGGCAAGACCAAGTATACTTAGATCATCCCTGAAAGGTGTTTGTCTAACCTGCTCTTAAAAACCTCCAATGACAGATATTCCACAATTTCCCTTGGAAACCTATTCCAAAACTTAACATTCTGTTTAGAATTTTTTCCTAATATCTCAACCTAAATCCCCCTTGCTGCAGATTAGCTGATTACTACTTGTCCTACCTATAGTGAACGTGGAGCACAAACAAACACCATCCTCTTTATGACCTTTAACATGTTTGAAGACTGTTATCAGGTCCCCCCGTAGTCGTATTTTCTCTAGATTAAACATGCCCAGGTTTTTTTAGGTTTTCTAAACAGCTTTTTTTTTGTTTGTTTGTTTGCTCTTCTCTGGACTCTTGCCAATTTAACATCTTTCTTAAATGTGATGCCTAGAAGTGCCCACAGTACTCCAGCTGGGGCCTCACTGGTGCCAGGTAGAGTGGGACCGTTATCTCCTGTGTCTTACATATGACACTCCTGTTCATACACACTAGAATGTTAGCCTTTTTCACAGTTGCATCACCCTGTTGGCTCGTATTTAAATTGTGATTCATTATTGTCCCCAGAACTTTCAGCAGCACTACTGCCAATCCAGTTCTTCTCCATTTTGTATTTGTGCATTTGCCTTTTTTTCCCTTGAGTATAGTACTTTGCACTTGTGTTCACTGAATTTCATCTTGTTGATTTCAGAACCAGCCCTGCAGTTTATCAAGATAGTTTTGAATTCTAATCCTGTCCACCAAAGCACTTGAAACCCTTTCCAGGATATAATCTATTTGCCTGGCCCTGGAAGCATTTCTCATCAGGCTGTGCCATGATGATCAAAATGAAAAAAGCTAGTCTTATTTTACTTGTCTATTTAAAAGAAATCAAAACTAAACCAAATTCTCATTTCAGCTGAGTAGTCTATCCATGCTGCTGTAGTGTTCTACTGATCTTTGCTGTTGCCATGGCAAAGTATCAGTTTTGAGGAGTACTTGTAATCTAAAGAAATATTGGTTTCTTTGACTACTCTACCTTATTAACAGGGTTCTTATCTTTTTCAACTTAGTATTAACTGCATGTGACCATCTTTTTTTTCCTCCATAAGAGGTTGAGGAGTTGATACTTGTCAGGAATATACTGAGGATCCTGAGTAGCTGTTAAAGTAGTAAAGGAGGAGCCTAGTAATGCTGCCTTTATCTTTTTTGGTACACCAGTTAGTGCTAGATTGGCCCATTGGCAGTGCTTAAAGGGCTCTTACTGATCCTGACTTGTTGAACTGGTTGCTCTTGATGTAGTTTCTTGCTATGGTAGGTTAGAGTCAATAGAGGGAACCATTGGCTGGTAGGAGTAGATGGAGGACTTGCAGTTGAAACTGGTGGAGTAGGGAAATTAAAAAAAAACCAAAAAACTGAGAGAACAGCTAATAGATATCCATAAAAATATGTGAAGAGGGGTGGGACAGGTAGATGCTGTTGTCCGTAGATCTGTAAGTAAATACTAGTGTAAATTTCTTCCAAGTATTTGTTGAGGGTGGGATGGAAATGAACTATGACACAGGCTGATGAAAAATGCTTTCAGTTTAGGTAGGAATGGTGGGTAATAGCCATTTTCACATCTTAAACTCTGTGCAGAGGTCTCACTTGACAAAGATGATGAATGGAGGACTTTTCAGTGAGATCTCTCCCATCACTGTTCCTGTGCGAGCAAGCGATAACTCCTACTCATAGTGTGGCTTTATAAAAGTACAGTACAATGGGTTTGTTCAAGCACCCGGTGTGAAAGCAGTACCAGTGTTTGACTTTTCCCTTGACAGATGACTAGATTTAAAGACTGTTATCTGGGTGCAAACATTACTTAAGAATATATTTAACATCAGCACAGTTGGCAGAGATTATAAAAGTAAACAGTGTGCTAATATGAAAAAAATGGATGTGTAAAGGGAGAGACTTGGTGGAGTAACCCAGAGAATAGCTTATTTCACTGTAATGTAGGTGGATAAAGGGTGGTTAGTTGCATAAATAACAGTAAGTTCACAGGCAGGGTATAGATGGGGGAATGTAATGTCTAAATGTAATGATTCTGTGAAAGAGCAAAGGAGACTATATCCTTGGGGTCGGAAGACTTGAGCTGGCCTATGTGTCTGAGTAGCCCTGCCCACTGCACGTGAGAAAAAGGTGGAACTTTATTATCTGGTTTTTATTTTATTTTATTTTTTTAAAAAGGGAGGGGGAGCAGGAAACGAGGAAGCAGAAGCAAAATGAAAGTTGCAACACCTTCCAAGAAGTTGAGGGATCTGAGGTGGTCATCCTGATGGACTGTTACTGGAGTTACTGCTGAGAGGAACTTCTCCAGAGAACCAAACAGATAAGAGGGTGAGACTGTCAGGCAAGAGCCAGGAAATCTTGATACTGAACTTAAAGTTGGAGAGGTATTTGGGAGAGGGACTACTATGCTTATGCAGACTTTGAAGAAGGAGTCTGTAAGGCTTTGATTATGTTGTTAAGCCTTACTTAAAAGGAAACACCTTTGCTGAAAGTGGCTTCTGGACTCCTTGAGGTATCTCATGTGAATTAGCCTGGGGAGTGAGCAGAACAGAACGTGGTCCAAGAGAGAAAAGGCACTATAAAATAGGCCTAATCCTTTACAGATTCCTATGGCAGGTGGTGACAATGAGGGGAACTGTCTCATTTTTCATACATGAAGAGGGTTAACAAATGGACAATCTGGTGGTTCTTGTAGTGGGCTACCAAGCTGCAGCGCTTTTCCTTTTTCTGCAGGCCTAATTACCCAGTGAACTGCTTGGAAATAATTCTTCAAGTGACACTTGGTAAGGAGGGGGCTGATCAACTACAGAATTCCCTGTGGTGAAACTCACTCTGCAATCTGCTCTTAATTCCAGCAAACATTTCTGGTTTTGCTTTTCAGCCATTGGGAATTTTATGGACCGGTTTTCCTTTTTCTCTGTAGAACATACATCAGTAGAGTCAAGATCCTTAAACTTGCTATTGAAAAGTGAAAACAAAGTGCTGATTTAGCCACCATGAGTTGGAACCCAAGTTGCTCTTGGAACAGGTTTACCTGTGTTAATTGGGAAGGGCTTGCAAGCTAATCTTTACTGAGATTTCCATTAGGGACCTGGAGTTGTTTTTGCATCTCTATTAAATTACACATGTGTTTGGGGCTACTAAAATGGTGACTCCTGTAGAGTGTATCAGTATAGTTCAGTGTCTCTGAATCTTCACTATCTAGTGTTAATTATTGGATCCCCTTCATTCTGATGTTTAAGTCAGTACTTCACATTGGAAGTCATGTGCTGTAATAACTGAAGTGACAGGTGCAGGCTAAGAATGAGAGTGAATTGTGGGTACTATTTTATTTGTACAGATTCCTTTCTGACTGTGAAATCCGAACTATTGTCTACATTTAGAGGATTGGAGCTTTCAAACTTGGTAGCGGTTTCCCCAGTGCAAGACATACAATAGTGCTGTACTTCTACATTTATTTCTCACAGCAGAGATGATGTAACTTACATAACTGGTTTTGTTAGTCTTAACTTCCCACTGTGGGAAAGTTTATATAGTTATCTGGTTAACATGTGGGATAAAACAATAGATGGTTCCAGGTTGAATATGCTGTAAGCCACTCAAGGGACTCTGCTGACGTGATCAATCACAAGAGTATTCACTCTAGGGCCATGTGTTGTTGTTTATATAAAACTCCCTTATTAGTCCTTACCTCATTAAATCAATGTATTGAACAAAAAAGCCAAAAGAATTATTTTAAAAATAAAATATCTGACTTCACCTGTCAGAAGTAGCCAAATAAATTTTTAACGTCTGTTAATGATTTTACTTTCCCTTTTTATTTACGTCAGTAAAAGGGTGTTACTATTCCCAGTCCTCAGTGAAAGGAGACTGGCAATTTACAGAGAAACAAATTGTGCACGTGTAAGTATATGTGCATGCATGAGTGTATACGTATCATGTTCTACTTGATCAGCTAGAAACTAATGAAGAAATTATTTGGAGCCTAGAAACTATGGTAATGGGAGAACTAGAAATTTGTCAATGCTAGGTGTAGTATGGTGAAGGCTTGTTTTTGTTTTTGGTAATTGAAACCGTTCTCAGAGGTTTCATAGTCTGGATTCACCTTTATTCAATTAAACTAACAATTATTTTTTTTAAAAAAGAGCATCATTCTGGTTTCTTTGTGTCTTAGGCAATTTAGGAGTATAGTTAAGAACTCTCCAGACTAAAAGGGGATACCTCAAGCCTGGGGAAAGCCATCAGGCTGACAAGTTGTCATGTGCTTTCAAGAATAAAGCCTGCTTACAAAGAAAGCAATTTAATGAAAACAATACTTTCTTCTGAGATAGGGTGTGTAATGCACAAAGGGAGGCTGTTGATGAAGCCAGTGTTCTTAAAGAGATCATTAGCACCGTACTCTGTGAGGGCAGTGTAAACTTGCTTGGAATGTCTACCCTAACTGGGGGGTGTGTGTGTGTGTGTGTGTGTGTGTGTGTGTGTGTGTGTGTGTGTATTTTTGTTGAGATAGTCTTGCACCTCTTGAAAGGATTGAGGAATTTGTGTATTAGGGATAGTGTGGCTACCCAACCTCTTTCTAGAAATGATTATGATTAATTAGTATTTTCTTAACTGCTAAGATCCTTTATCTGATATGTTTGAATACACTGAATTCCTAAATAAACTTGACATAATTTTCATATCTAATATTGTTTATCACACACTGATAGGTTTCTTGTACTTGCATTCTAATATCCACCACCTATTCATTTATCAAAAATCAACTTAAAACTGGAATCTGAATCTTAATGCCCAGTTCTACAGTCCTTACTTGTGAGAGTAAGGATTATTTGTATCCATTAAGGGTCAAGCCTTTATTTGATGATTAATGGTAGGAAATGGCTTATTAATAATTCTCTCCATGTCGAACTCATCACTTCTATTCTGTTGCCATTCTATTTAGTTCTGATTTTCCATTCCTGTCAAGAAGCTCTAAACACCAAATGAGATCTTATTAGTGAAAAATATTGAACACATTTTTGATATGCTATAACCATAGTTTCTTGCTGGCATGGCAGTTTATCTTTTGAATAAATGAATTAGCTGTTTGAATAATTCAGATACAATATTTTTTTTAGATTTCTATCTGTACAGTATAATTACCTCATACTTTGCTTTGATGTACAAATGTACTATTGCATATCTTTTAAAAGCAACAGACAGGGGACTTGAACTATAAGAAGGCATAATTGCCATAAAAGGATGCTGTTTGTTGAGTGTCGTTTGAAATCCTGAAGAAAAATTCATGGTATTAACATGAAAAATTCCACAGTCCTATTGTGTCACAGTCAGAGATGCACTATTTCGGTTATAGTGCTCGTCCCCGCTCGTGTGGGATCAGACATGAAGGTGCTCGTTCCCATTAGACAGAATAAGGTGCAGGCAGGTTGGGAAGATCTCTTGAGTAATCAGACATGTGAACAAGATAAATTGTCCTGGAGCTGTCCAACAAGAATCGGACACAATCAGCTATGTTCTACTGCTACATGGTGGAATTAGCGATGATGAAAGAGCCAGTGAATCTGCTTGGAAAGACCAGAAAGGTGATCCTTACGGATGTAGTCTGTCTGTATGCATCTGGCTCCAAGCAGCTGAAACCTGCATAAAGGGTTCATTTCATGAAAAAGTTGTTGCCTGGTGCTGAGATCTTGGGTATGTCATAAACAGATAGCTAAGGGTTAATGTCTCTTTCACCTGAAGCACCTGACCAGAGGACCAATCAGGAAACCGGATTTTTTCAACTTTGGGTGGAGGGAAGTGTGTGTCTGAGTCTTTTGTCAGTTTTCCTGCTTTCTCTGAGCTTTGGAGAAGTACTTTCTACTTTCTAGTCTTCTGTTTCTAAGTGTAAGGACAAAGAGATCAGATAGTAAGTTCTATGGTTTCTTTTCTTTGGTATTTGCATGAATATAAGTGCTGGAGTGCTTTGATTTGTATTCTTTTTGAATAAGGCTGTTTATTCAATATTCTTTTAAGCAATCGACCCTGTGTTGTATCATCTTAATACAGAGAGAACATTTGTATGTATTTTTCTTTCTTTTTATATAAAGCTTTCTTTAAAGACCTGTTGGAGTTTTTTCTTTACTTCAGGGAAATTGAGTCTGTACTCACCAGGGAATTGGTGGGAGGAAGAAATGGGGAGATCTGTGTGTTGGATTTGCTAGCCTGATTTTGCATTCCCTCTGGGGAAATAGGAAAGTACTTTTTGTTTCCAGGATTGGGAACAGAGAGGAGGAGTCTCTCTGTGTAGTTTCACAGAGCTTGTGTCTGTGTATCTCTCCAGGAGCACCTGGAGGGGGGAAGGGAAAAAGGATTATTTCCCTTTGTTGTGAGACTCAAGGGATTTGGGACTTGGGGTCCCCAGGGAAGGTTTTTCAGAGGGACCAGAGTGCCCCAAAACACTCTAATTTTTTGGGTGGTGGCAGCAGGTACCAGGTCCAAGCTGGTAACTAAGCTTGGAGGTTTTCATGCTAACCCCCATATTTTGGACGCTAAGGTCCAAATCTGGGACTAAGGTTATGTCAGGGTAGATTAGAATGAATTTCTTTACTTGTACAAGAGGAGGAGGAAGCTGGGTTTAGAGCTCCCTTGACCCAGCCCAACCACGGATTAGATGCAAAAAGTACAAAGAATGCAATAGTTGTAAAATGAGTTGGAATGAGGAATTATCTAGAAATTCTGTCGTGTGTGTGTGTGTGTGTGTGTGTGTGTGTGTGTGTGTCTTTTGGAGAGCAAGGGCATGGTATTATGCTGTCTGGAATGGCTCATGATTATGAGTGCCTACCACATGGCAGACTGTCAGAAAACAGACACACACCCCAAGCTGGAGGTGTTAGATTTCACCAAACCAGTGACAAATGTGAGCTCCTGGATCACTATAACAGTCTTACCATGGGATCACAGACAGTCCCCTTAGACTCTCCAGTCTATCTTGCCACCCAGACAAACTGGACTTAGTCATAAAATGGTCACTTAAACCAAAAATCACAGCGCATCAAGTTGCTCCCAGTCACTTACCCTAGATCAATTGGTACTCTAGATCTTACACCAAAGGCAACACTAGTAGCCAATTCTATAGTAAACTAACAAAAGGTTTATTAGCCTTACTCCTGAGGGCATTCTGTGCCAACAAATTAAAATTCTGCGCACAATATTTTAAAATTCTGCAAATTTTATTTGTCAAATAACTGTGGAGGCTACAGCATGGCAGGCTGCACAGAGGGTGGGAGATCACTGTGCAGCTTGCTGCTGCCCCCCTCCTCCCCTCGACATGGACTCAGCATTGAGGCTGCACCCAACCCTGATACAGTGCAGGGGCTGCGCCTGACCCAGAAATACTTTAGAGTCCTGTATCCATGCCAGGTGCAGCAGGTATGTGCAGGCAGGCAAGCTCAGCAAGGCAGGATCCAAGTGTGGAGGGACTTAGTGTGGGGGATCCAGGTGAGGGTTGAGAGGGTTCTGTGTGGGCAATCTGGGTGTGGGTGGCTGACTGGGGGATCTGGGTGCAGAGGGGTCTTGATGCACAGGAGCTTGGGGGGGCTGGGAGTGTGTGTGCAATGGTAATGGGACACGGCAGGGGAGTGAAGGTGGTTGGGGCTAAATGGGGAGGGGGTCTGAGTGTGGGGGGATAGGGCTCGGTAGGAGGGTCTGGATGTGTGGGGTTCAGTGGGGGGTCCAGATGCTGGGGGAGTCTAACTCTGGGGTGGTGATTCAGGTACAGGTGGCTTGTTGGAGTGGTCCAGGGGCAGTGGGGCTCATTGGAAGGGTCTAGGTATAAGGAGGTCTGGATGCATATGCATTGAGTGGATGGGGGAGCAGCTTCCTGTACAGAGATACCTCCCCCTGCAGCTAAGAAGTGATGGGCACAGGAAGCAGGAGACAAGGAGTTTGCAGAGCTTCCTGCAGCTGGGGGAGAAATCCTGGGATGAGTCTGACACAACCCTGGATGCTGTGCAGGGGAAGAGGAAGTTGCCTCCTCCCCAGTCCGGACTACCATCTGAGCCTGGTGCAGGGTAGGAGCCACCATCCAGGTCTTCCCCAGTCCCCCCTCCTGCCCCATAGTGATTTACCTCTCTGCTGGCTGCCCTGGGCACCAGAAACATATTGCTGGGGAGAGCTGCATGACCACTCTTGTGGCTTTCCTTCGCTTCCCCTCAGAAAATCATCTTTCTGTGGGGAAGCAAAGAAATCTGTGGGGTACATAATTTCTGTGCATGCCGAGTGGTGCAGAATTCCCCCTGTGAGTAATTAGCTAACAAAAAGAAGTGAGAGGTCAAAGCAGGTGAAATGTACAGGTGAGTTAGAGTTCATAATTCCAAATGGTAGCGGTGGTGTAACAAACTATTTCCCCAAAGTCTTTTCAGGGTTCCCAGATTGTCTCTGGGGATCTCTTCTTTGAATCTGGTACGCTTCCCTGGAAGAGTCCCAACAGCCCAGAGATGCAGGATCCTTTTTGAATCCATACTTACAGCTGCTTGTCACAGAAAACAAGCTGACAGTGTCACTACCCACATGGGTTTTTCCTTTTGATGACAGAGTGAAGAATGCATTTCGAGTCTTTAATGTTCAATCATCACACAATGACCACTTGCTTTGAAATCCGGTCTCTTCTGTTAGAGTTCTTCATCTGCATTCCGCAAGGCTTTTCTCATTTGATGGGTTATTTATTTACAGGCGTATACACAATGTAAATGTTTGCTGTTACATTATAATAGCATACAGATAATTGAAGACCATGCAAGTGACATACCATTAGTTTTCCTGAAGTTTAAACACCAAATACACTCTTATACACTCAATAATCATTTTTGTCTGGTCCGCCTGCATCATATATGGATTATTGCTGTGTCTGACTCACATTCCATGTCTTGCATGGATACAGTTCTGGTCAGGTTAGTGGTTGTTAGCCACTTAACAGTTGATCTTCACAGGAGGCTACTTGCCCCAGATAATTCTGCATTTGAGTTCTGTTGTGGCAGGCTCTCTACATTCCTGTGGGTTTTTACAGCACCCAGCACAGTGCGAGCAGTTCTGTCATATGAATAGAAATAAACAATAGTATGTTTCCCATGATACCCCCAGCAGCTTTTCAAAGGCTGGTACCTGAGGATTTGTTTAAGATGGATGTTCATTTATCGGTGGGAAGAATGTCTCTATCATAGAGAAAAAGTAGCTTGAAGCTGGTGCGGGGGCAGGGGAAGGATGACTGAAAAGTACTAAGTGCGATGGTGAAGTACTGTTGTGGTGCAAGAGTGAAAATGAGCATCTCTCTGCAGAATCCATGAAGGTTATATTAAAAACCAAACTAGGATCCTTCCCCCAAAGACAACACTAATTTTGTGGAGGAGGAGGGAGTTTAAGCAGGAAACTGAGATCTGGGTTTGACCTGTGATTTCAGGTCTCATGTCTGCTGTTGGGCAATCTTAATATATTCTTTCCTTAAATGGACATGTCCACTCATGCTCATTCATGTTACTTCCTCTTGAGAGAGGGGAAGACGTATGCTCTTTTTACTATGGGCATTTTTACACACAAGTGGTACCACTTTAATAATGCCAGTATAGTTAGTGGTACAACATTCATCCCTCCCTGCATCTCCACAATGTGGGTAGTTATGGCCGTACAAATGTGTTTTATTCCAGAATAGCTATTCCTTTCGGACAAGGGGAATAAACTCTACTGGGACAAGCACACTTGTACTGGTATAACTGCATCCACACTAGGGACTGTACCAGAATAACTCTTTTGGTCAATCATGCCCCGAAATGAAATGAATATACTGGTAAAAATTAGTGTGTGTAGACCAGGCCTGAGATCTTTCAAAGCTATAGAAGGCATTAATGGATAATCCACAGTCTCATAAAAAGGAGCCAATCTTGTCTACTAGACATGTGAAGAAGTTTTCACCTAATGAGAGAGGAGGATTAGCTGGTCAACTGACACTGACAGGAGTTAGATGCCAAGTAAAATGCCGTAAAAATAGATCTTGGCCTTTTCAAATAAGTACAATACTTTCTCGCTGCTTTTTAGGTCGTACTAAAGTTCAAGAACTTTTGCTGCTTTTTTGACTGAGTTACATTAATCTAATCACAGTTAACTCAAATGCCCACTGTTGGACTAGACAGCAAGGGTCAGACCACCAGCCGATGTAACCCACTAGTCAGTATGTGTTACAGGTCTCTCTTTTGCCTGACCATAAAGCATGAGAGTCTGTTACAGTTCTAGCTATACAGCCCAGCTCTTTAGCACAAACTGTAGTAGTATATGCTTTCAACTCTGGAGGTCCCTAGTTCATTCCCCAGTGTGCTGGCTGAGATGGTGGCTACCATGTATACATCTCATTGGTTACAGTAATCACAACAACTCCATTAATGAATCAGGTGAAGTTCTGATTCTATCTTGAACAGAAATTAATCCAGGGAAGTTCTGTGGTGTGTGTGTGTGTGTGTGTGTGTGTGTGTGTGTGTGTGTGTATATATATATAGAATGATCACAATGGTTCCTCTGGCCTTGGTATCTATGAAATCTATGACTCCTGGTATGTATGTGTATTCTTGTCTCTGTGCCCTGTCTGTATTGGGATGCATTCCCAGAATCAAAAAAACCCAAAATGTGTAGTATCCTATTCCCTCTTGCTGGAGCAAAGGCCCCATTATACAATGTCTTATCCAAAATGTAAGAACCTATTTCAAAATCCTGACAATCTCAATACATTAGATAGTCAACAGGTAGGGGGAAACGCAGGTGTTACCCCATCTTACAGATGAGGCACAGAGCGATGAAGTGACTTCCTCAAGGTCTCACAGGAATTCAGTGAAAGAGCCAGGACTGAACCCAGGTATTCTTAGGCCTAGTCCAGTGTCTTAAAGCCAGTATTTCCTCTCAGTGAAATTAATTGCACTGTAGCAGGCTTTACGTTAAAATACGTCACAGAATGGAGGACCAGTTTTAAATTGCAAAATGACTGTCTTAGAGTAAAAGCAGCAAAGAGTCCTGTGGCACCTTATAGACTAACATACGTTTTCGAACATGAGCTTTCGTGGGTGAATACCCACTTTGTCAGATGCATGTAGTGGAAATTTCCAGGGGCAAGTGTGTGTGTGTGTGTGTGTGTGTGTGTATATATGTATATATAAACTTTGCATAATTTATATATATGCAAGCAAGAAGCAGGCTAGAGATAACGAGGTTAGTTCAATCAGGGAGGATGAGGCCCTCTTCTAGCAGCTGAGGTGTGAAAACCAAGGGAGGAGAAACTGGTTTTGTAGTTGGCAAACCATTCACAGTCTTGGTTTAATCCTGAGCTGATGGTGTCAAATTTGCAGATGAACTGAAGCTCAGCAGTTTCTCTTTGAAGTCTGGTCCTGAAGTTTTTTTGCTGCAGGATGGCTACCTTAAGATCCACTATTGTGTGGCCAGGGAGGTTGAAGTGTTCTCCTACAGATTTTTGTATATTGCCATTCCTAATATCTGATTTGTGTCCATTTATCCTTTTCCGTAGAGACTGTCCAGTTTGGCCAATGTACATAGCAGAAGGGCATTGCTGGCATATGATGGCGTATATTACATTGGAGGACGTGCAGGTGAATGAACTGGTGATGGTGTGGCTGATCTGGTTAGGTCCTGTGATGGTATCGCTGGTGTAGTTATGTGGGCAGAGTTGGCATCGAGGTTTGTTGCATGGATTGGTTCCTGAGCTAGAGTTATTATGGTGCGGTGTGCAGTTACTGGTGAGAATATGCTTCAGGTTGTCTATGTGGGAGGACTGGCCTGCCACCCAAGGCCTGTGGAAAGTGTGTAATCATTGTCCAAAATGGGTTGTAGATCCCTGATGATGCGTTGGAAGAGTTTTAGCTGGGGACTGTATGTGATGGCCAGTGGAGTCCTGTTGGTTTTTCTTGGGTTTGTCTTGCAGTAGGAGGCTTCTGGGTACACGTCTGGCTCTGTTGATCTGTTTCCTTATTGCCTCATGCGGGTATTATAGTTTTGAGAATGCATGGTGGAGATTTTGTAGGTGTTGGTCTCTGTCTGAGGAGTTAGAGCAGATGCGGTTGTATCTCAGTGCTTGGCTGTAGACAATGGATCGTGTGGTGTGCCCGGGATGGAAGCTGGAGGCATGAAGGTAGGCATAGCGGTCGGTAGGTTTTCAGTATAGGATGGTGTTAATGTGACCATCACTTATTTGCACCATGGTGTCTAGGAAGTGGACCTCTCATGTAGATTGGTCCAGGCTGAGGTTGATGGTGGGTGAAACCTATTTAAATCGTGGTGGAATTTTTCCAGAGTCTCCTTCCCATGGGTCCAGATGATGTCATCAATGTAGCATAGGTAGAGAAGGGGCGTGAGTGGACGAGAGCTGAGGAAGCATTCCAGGTCAGCCATAAAAATGTTGGCATATTGTGGGACCATGCAAGTGCCCATAGCGGCGCCACTGATCTGGAGATATATATTGTCATCAAATTTGAAATAGTTGTGTGTGAGGATAAAGACACAGAGCTTAGCAACCAGTTGACTTAGAGTGTCTGTCCTATCTGTCTGTCTGTCTCAGGAATCCATATAAAATAACTATGTTGCTGGAAAAAATTAATTTCAAAGCTGTCTAAGGGTAGGGAAAACACCTTTGAATTTGTGCTTAGGGGCCTATGAAAATACTGTTAACAGCCCTGTCTAGTAGGCTTTCTGTTTGCCTAATCCAATAAATATTCTTTCAGATAGGTAACACGACTGACATCAGGAAGCTAATCATCATGGGAAAAAATCCATTGAGAGAAAAGACTTGGTTTAATAACTGAAATAGGCTTAAGAATGCAGTTAGCACCATAGTTTAAAACACGCAGTGGAACCTGCGTATAGTTAATGAAATAGTTAAACTATATTTAAAGAAAGTTCTGTAATAGCTGTTGTGATAGAGTAAAGTCTGTCATAGTTTATTACTTTAACTGTAAAATGAGAGCCCGATATTAAAACTACTCCTTTATTTTTGAAGATATTTGCACCCACAAGAGAGTTGAATAATGAATTGCTAACTGAAGGCATGAATGAAATGTGAGTGCAGTTCTTGCAGGTACAAACTGTGCTTGCAAAAATAGTGACATAGTAAAAAAAAAATAAAAATAAAAATAAAAAAAATCAGGCTTACTGTTTCTAAATTTATGCTGCTCTTTAACATGACAATGATTGGAAACCCTTTACCTTCAGATGCAAAAACAGAATATATTGTTGAAACTGGGAAGGACATTTACAGTATCTGGCCTTTTAGAGCCTGTAAGTACTGACAAGAAAATACCATGCTATGTCTATTGGCCAAAGGGAAGCAAGTCAGTACATGTGAGTCAGAAAGCTAAAAGTGCAGTCTTATCTCTTTAAAAGGGAGGAATAACGAATGAATATTGTTCTCTGCTGAGGTAATAACCACTAATTGGCAGTACTTGAATAGAACTGTGTTGAATAAGTGATTCCAGGGTGAGTGTCAGTCTCTCCTGTTTAAGATGTTCCAATTCATGTGAATAAATATTCATGAGAGCAGGAACTGGAACTGAGGTGTCCTCCCTTGCGGGTTAGTCCCCTACTCACCAGGCGAGCAAGTCATTCTCATTCCCTCTGTCTGGCTCAGTAATTATCCTACAAAGTGGAGCTGCTTCAACAGGACAGATTGAGACTCGCCCCATAATAGCCAATAGTCTGGTGGTTAGGGGACTATCCTGGGAGAGGGAGAGCTGGGTTCAATGCGCCAGTGCCCTAACCACAGGACTGTGTGGTAAAAGGTGCAGTGGCCAATGCCACCTCTTTGGTTTTGTGAATAGCACCTAAATCCCCTCATGAATCTAGCCTGAAAAATGAAATATTTTGTTAATGTTGAAATGATTTTTGTCTTTTCTTTCCATTTTAATTTCAACTGAAGTGATTAGCCAAGATAGACACAAATTCGCAAAATGTTTTGGTTGACTCACATCTGCTTGTTTGGAACAAAGAAAGGTTCAGATGAAAAACTTCCAGCTCTAAAACTTAGTTTGAGTCATTGTTCCCAGACTTAAGAGACTGTGTGTGTGTCTGTGTGTGTACATACACGTTCCAATATTGCTTGAAAAGTTGCACACAGACCTTTGCCTTTTAGGGTCCAAGTAGGTGTATCCTCCCATGTATTCAAAATTCAAACTGTAAACAAGTTTGCAGTCATTTAAGTGTCTGATCCAAAGGTCACTGAAGTCCAGAGTGCCTTTCCATTGACTACGGTGTGCTTTAGATCAGGCCCAAGATACTGATTCTACAACAAGCTACTTTTAGAAATAGTGATGAATGTCTTCGGTAATTTATACAGAATAAGCAACAGTAATAGATTCACACCAGTCTTGGCATCAGTGAACAAGACACATTTAGGAAAACTTAAAAAATAGGCAAAATTTGCAAAAGTGCCAAGTCCTGTTTTAAACAATGACTTAGGGGCCTGTGTCCCACTGAAGAATCAATGAGACTTAGAATTCTAAGGGTTTGCCTACACTATGAAATTAGGTCGATTTTATAGAAGTTGATCTTTAGAAAGCAATTTTATACAGTGGATTGTATGTGTCCCCACTAAGCCCATTAAGTCGGCGTTCTCAATACCATGGCTAGCATCGACTCATGGAGTGGTGCACTGTGGGTAGCTATCCCACAGTCCCTGCAGCCTCCACTTTCCATTGGAATTCTGGGTTAAGCTCCCAATGCCTAATGAGGCAAAAACAGTGTCGCGGGTGGTTTTGGGTACATGTCGTCGATCTCCCCTCCCTCCTTCCCTCCATGAAAGCAATAGCAGACAATCATTTTTGCACCTTTTTTCCTGGGTTACCCATGCAGACACCATAGCATGGAGCCTGCTCAGCTCACTGCTACTGTTGTGAGCATAGTAAACACCTCATGCATTATCCTGCACCATGTGCGGAATGTGGCTAGGAGCCACCAGCACAAGGATGATTGTGAGGAGGACATGGACACAATCATTCCTGAAAGCACAGAATATGGCAATTGGGACATCATGGTGGCAGTAGGGCAGGTTGATGCAGTGGAACGCCAATTCTGGGCCCGGCAAACAAGCACAAACTGGTGGGACTGCATAGTGTTGCAGGTATGGGATGATTCCCAGTGGCAGTGAAACTTTCGTATGCATAAGGCCACTTTCCTGGAACTTTTCGTTGCTTTCCCCTGCCCTGAAGCGCAGGAATACCAAGATGAGAGCTTTCCTAATAGTTGAGAAGCGAGTGGCAGTAGACCTGTGGAAGCTTCCAACGCCTGACTGCTACAGGTCAGTCGGGAATTAGTTTGGAGTGGGCAAGTCTACTGTGGGGGTTGCTGTGATCCAAATAGCCAAGGCAATCACTAACCAACTTCTAGCAAGGGTAGTGACTCTGTTAAATGTGCAGGTCATAATGGAGGGCTTTGCTGCAATGGGGTTCGCTAACTGGGATGGTGCGATAAACGGAATGCATATCCCTATCTTGGCACCGGACCACCTTGCCAACCAGTACATCAACTGCAAGAGGTACTTCTCAATGGTGCTGCAAGCACTGGTGGATCACAAGGGATGTTTCACCTACATCATTGTGGGATGGCTGGGAAAGGTGCATACCGCTCACATCTTTAGGAACTCTGGACTATTTGAATAGCTGCAAGAAGGGACTTGCTTCCCAGACCAGAAAATTACTGTTGAGGATGTTGAAATGCCAATAGTTATCCTTGGAGGCCCAGCCTACCCCTTGTTCCCATGGCTCGTGAATCATACACAGGCAGCCTGGACAGTAGTAAGGAGCAGTTTGGCTATCGACTAAGCAAGTGCAGAATGGTGGTAGAATGTGCCTTTCGACGTTTAAAAGCTCACTGGCGCTGTTTGCTGACTAGGTTAGACCTCAGCACAACCAGTATTCCCATTGTTATCGCTGCTTGCTCTGTGCTCCATAATATCTGAGAGTAAGGGGGAGACACTTACGGCAGTGTGGGAGGTTGCGGCAAATTGCCTGGCGGCCAATTTTGAGCAGCCAGACACCATGGGAATTAGAAGAGCACAGCTAGGCAGTTTCATGACTGGCCAGGCTACTGTGTGAGAGTTGTGTGTGTTTCTCCTTGATGCAAACCCACTCTCTTTGTGGATTTTAATTCCCTGTAAGCCAACCACTCTCCCCCCTTCAATCACAGCTGGCAAAGGAAATAAAGTCTCTATTGTTTTGAAACTGTGCATTCTTTCTTTCTTTAATTTAAAAAAAAAAAAGTGAGATACCTGACAAGGTAGCCCAGATGGGGTGGAGGAGGAGGGAAGGACAAGGCCACATTGCTTATTGTAGCTACACTACAAATCAAAACTGTTTGACAGCCTTCTATTGCTTGGGCCATCTGCTGGAGTGGAGTGGCTGGGTGTCCGGAGCCTTCCCTGTTCTCCCCCCCCCTGCCCTTGCATTCTTGGGTGTCTGGGTGAGGAAGATATGGAATTGGGGAGGAGGGCAGGCAGTTATACAGTGGATGCAGCAGCGGTCTGTGCTCTTGTTGCCTTTCCTGCAGCTCCTCCAGAAGCCTGAGCATGTCCGTTTGCTCTCCCATTAGCCTCAGCATCGCATCCTGCCTCATCTCATCACGTTCACTTAATTTTCCTGGCCTCTGTCATTGGACTCCTCCATGCATTAAGCTGTGCCCTATTAGTGCAAGAGGACTGCATGAGCTTGGAAAACACATGGGTTTTTTCGCCTTCTAATCTGCAATAACCTCAGGGACGGAGATGATAGGGGGAGCATAGAAACACTTGCACCTGCGGGGGGATAAAAAGGGAGAGTAAAATTTAATGATACATTTCTGAAAACAAAAAGGAGACTTTCACAGTGAATCAAGCAATTCACAGCAGACAGCGCATATGCTTTAGGTACAAGGTCGCGTTTTGCCTTTTATATTGAGTGTCTGCTGGTATGGGGACACATCACATGTGGTTTGGCAACAGAATTTGGTTTCCAGGCAGCCATGGTAAGCTAAAGGATATGTGGGGTTGGCTTCTTCTGCCTTCATAACACGTGGGAATGGTTTCAAACCACAGCACCCTCCTTTCCCATAGCAATCAATGCCAGTTGGGTTTGCCATTTAAAAGAAGGGGTTGCGGTTTTCGGGTGGATGTGCAGCATACCCCTCCCCCCACCCGATTGTGTGACTATTCTCTGGGATGATGCATTCACCTCTCCCCCCACCATGTGGCTATTCTCTGGGATGGTCCCTTTTAGCCAAGTGCAAACAGCACAGCATGAATGGGATCCTTATACTGTTCCCTTACACCAATTCCCCTATTTCAACCAGGTGACCATGAATGATATCACTCTCCTGAGGCTAACACAGAAAAATATAGACCGAATGTTGCTTGAATGCGGCCAAAACCCAGGACCATTTGCTGCCATGCTTTGTGCTGCAATAATTCCTGACTACTTCCTACTGGTTTGGCATGGTAAAGTGTCCTACTGTGGAGGATGAAATAAGGCAGCCCTCCCCAGAAACCTTCTGCAAAGACTTTCAGAGTACCTCCAGGAGAGCTTCATGGAGATGTCCCTGGAGGATTCCCGCTCCATCCCCAAATACATTAACAGACTTTTTCAGTAGCTGTACTGGCTGCAAATGCATCCCAAGTCTTCAGGCTAAATCAGACATTAAACATAGTTGCTTTTAAACCTTGTAGTGTAGTGACAAATTTGCACTCACCAGAGGTGCTTTCTCTGACTTCAGGGTCCGGGAACCTGCATTGGGAGGGTATTGACTCCAGGGTGATGAAAAGTTTCTGCCTGCCAGGGAGAACGGATTCTCCACTTGCCTGCTGTGCAGTCTCCTCTTCCTCATCTGCAAAATCCTCCTCCTTGTTGCATGAGATGCCCCCCCTTGCAGGTGTTGCCGGACAGTGGTGGGGGAGTGGTAGGACTCCCCCTCCCTGCCCCAAATGCCATGCAGCTGATCATAGAAGCAGCATGAATGGGGCTCTGACCCAGAGCGACTGTTTACCTCCTTTTGTCTTTTCATAGGCTTGCCTGAGCTCCTTAACTTTCACGTAGCACTGCTGTGTGTCCCTGTTGTAGCCTCCATCCACCATGCCCTGTGCGATTCTGGCATATATATTAGCATTTCTTCTTTTTGATCAGAGTTTGGCCTCCACAGATTCTTCTCTCCATATGACAATCCGATCCAGTGTCTCCTATTTGGTCTATACTGGAGCTCGTTGCGGTTCTGGGACTGCATGGTCACCTGTGCTGCTGAGCTTGCCACGCTGACCAAACAGGAAATGAAATTCAAAATTTCCCAGGGCTTTTCCTGTGTACCTGGCTAGTGCATCGGAGTTGAAAGTGCTGTCCAGAGCGGTCACATTGGAGCACTCTGGGATAGCTCTCGGAGGCCAATACTGTTGAATTGCGTCTGCCCCAAATTCGACCAAGCAAGATGAATTTTAGCGCTACTCCCCTCGCCGGGGAGGAGTACAGCAGTCAATTTTAAGAGCCCTTTAGGTCGACGGAGCAGGGTTGGTTGTCTAGTTGCATTGCTTATAAAATTGACCTAAGGCAGCTAAATTTGACCTAACCATGTAGTGTAGACCACAGCTAAGTGTCACTTTTTTTTTCGCAGTGGGACATAGGCTCCTAGGAGCTGAAATTCCATTTCCAAAAGTGACTTAGGCACTCAAGTCACTTTAAGTGCTTTTGAAAACTTTACCCAATAACTTTATTATGGTTAGTCTTTAGATTTGTTTAAAGCATGCTGCAGGTCTATTTACAATTCTTTGTATGTTATAAATATTTTTTAAACTTTTTTATGGGCTGTAAATTACTCTACCTAAATATTGTGGGATTTCTTCTTTGCCCCACTTCAGTCTTCTTTATGCTCCTTCTTTTATACTATACCTTTCATCTCCATTTTCTCCCTTTCATTTTAATGGCCAATACAGAAATGGTGCAGTACAATGGCACATTGGAAATTTCTGCTCTTACTCTTTGTAAGAGAATCCCCTGGAGTCATGAATGCTCCACTATTTACCATCAATATACAAGTATTTCCATTTAACTGGAGATAAGAGTACTTAATTGAACTCCGTTTCTTTTCAGAGAGGAAAAAATAGTACTTCCATTTACTTAGTCAGGTCGCCTAAAACTTGATCCTGTGATAATGGGGTGCCCAGTCCACTACTACATTCCATTAGTGCTATTAGCCTTCAGCAGGGTCCTTATGTTAGAGGATTAGTGTATGGAGCTGGATTTGTTCCAATCAGTTAGAGTATAGCTGAAACTCATACAGAACACAAAACAGGAATAGTTTGTAAATAAACAAGCTAACCTGCCAAAAGCAGGCTCGTAATTAATTTTAGTGAGCTGGTAAGGTCAATCCTTGTGTGTCACTATTTGATACAAATAACCTGATTTGGAGTCTTAAAGAACACCCATCACTGTGGGCTGCTCAGGTTCTACTTTTGGTGCATCTGAACCAGACATCTAAGCTGTGTCTCTGGACTAAAATGGAAGATTTTTTTTTATTTTCAGACATTTTAACTAACGTGTTACAACTTGTCAACATAAAACCATAGTGAAGGCAAGACACGTTAGTCTAGGCTTCACCTTAGCCAGCTATCTTAAAAACACACTTTTTAAGCTTGGTCTAGACAGATCTATAAACAGCTGATGTCCAGTGAGTAGAGAAAACACTGCTGAGGTTATGGTTTGGAAATCTTGTGTATTTTACAGACTCTAACATCAGTGGTTCTGATAAAGTAGCCATCAATTATGTTAAAAGAGAACTTTCAAGTACACTTTTCTGTTCCGAGGATGTTGATGCTGCCTATGTAGAGTTAATTAGAAGAGTGGAATAAGCAGCATGAAAAGGTCTTATTGTGACTCTTACAGAGAGGGAAAGCAATAAGGAGAGCAAGGTATTTAATAGTCAAAGAGGGAATAGATGCGGCTGAGATGTCTCTGTTTTCCTCCCTGTCTCCCAGTTGCAAATATCTGAATTCTGTAACTTGTCAAATGCTGTATTGTCCATAAAACACCTAATATGAATTTAACATGCATGCAGGCCTTCTTTTTGATGATATACGCAGAAAATTCTGCAAAATGGGATAATTTGGAACAAGCTCAGATACTGGGTAGCTACATTACAAAATCTGTAAAACTTGCTGTTTTTTTTCTTTCAAAAGCTCTGATAACGACAGGTTGCATGCTGCATCTGACACATCCAATGGCCCAATAAAGAATTCAACTTCTTTTTGAGTCTTGCTAAAACAAATGTTATCAACACCTAATACAAAATGAGTTTGCTGGCTGCATCTGGATGGTAAAGATGGCTAAAAGGACACATTCAAAATGAGAAGTGCAGCATGGAACAAAGGAAGAAAAACAAACCACCAAAAGTTTGCTTTTTTTAAGCTGAATAAATGTAAACAGGGCACAGATCTGTCTGCTTTAATCGATTTTTACTAGCTTTATTTATTCTTAGGCTATGTCTACACTACAGGATAATTTCGAGTTAACATAAACCTTTTTTATAAAACAGCTGTTATAAAGTCGATTGCACGTGGCCACACTAGGCACATTAATTTGGCGGTGTGCGTCCATGGTCCTAGGCTAGCATGAATTTCCGGAGCATTGCACTGTGGGTAGCTATTCCGTAGCTATCCCATAGTTCCCGCAGTCTCCCCTGCCCCTTGGAATTCTGGGTTGAGATCCCAGTGCCTGATGGGGCAAAAATCATTGTCGCGGGTGGTTCTGGGTACAGCCTCACCCCTCCCTTCCTGAAAGCAGCGGACAACCATTTCGCGCCTTTTTTCCTGGGTGAACTGCGCAAACGCCATAGCACAGCAAGCATGGACCTTGCTCAGATCAATAGCGCAATCGTGGACATTGTAAACACCTCGCGCATTCTCGTGCAGTCTGTGGTGAACCATGAACTGCAAAGGCAGGCGAGGAGGAGGCAGCTACGGCAGCGCGGCGACGAGAGTGATGAGGACATGGACACTGAATTCTCCCTAACTGGGGCCCCTGCGCTTTGGAGCTCCTGCTGGTAATAGGGGAGGTTCTACCCATTGAATGCCGATTTTGGGCCCGGGAAACAAGCACAGACTGGTGGGACCGCATAGTTTTGCAGGTGTGGGACGATTCGCAGTGGCTGCAAAACTTTCGCATGCATTAGAGCACTTTCTTTAAACTTTGTGACTTGCTTTCCCCTGCCCTGAAATGCCAGAATACCAAGATGAGAGCAGCCCTCACAGTGGAGAAGCGAGTGGCAATAGCCCTCTGGAAGCTTGCAACGCCAGACAGCTACTGGTCAGTCGGGAATCAGTTTGGAGTGGGAAAATCTACTGTGGGGGCTGCTGTGCTGCAAGTAGCCAAAGCAATCATTAAGCTGCTGCTACGAAAGGTTGTGACTCTGGGAAACGTGCAGGTTATAGTGAATGGCTTTGCTGCAATGGGAGTCCCTAACTGTGAAGGGGCGATAGATGGAACCCATATCCCTATCTTGGCACCAGGGCACCCAGTACATAAACCGCAAGGGGTACTTTTCAATGGTGCTGCAAGCACTGGTGGATCATAAGGGACGTTTCACCAACATCCACATGGGATGGCCAGGAAGGGTTCATGACGCTCGCATCTTCAGAAGCACTACTCTGTTTAAACGGCTGCAGCAAGGGACTTACTTCCCGGACCAGAAAATAACAGTTGGGGATGTTGAAATGCCTGTCATTGTCCTGGGTGACCCAGCCTACCCCTTGATGCCATGGCTCATGAAGCCATACACAGGCAACCTGGACAGTGGTCAGGAGCTGTTCAACTACAGGCTGAGCAAGTGCAGGATGGTGGTAGAATGTGCATTTGGCCGTTTAAAGGCGCGCTGGCGCACATTACTCAATCGCTCAGACCTCAGCCAAACCAATGTCCCCTTTGTTATTGCTGCTTGCTGTGTGCTCCACAATCTCTGTGAAAGTAAGGGGGAGACCTTTTATGGTGGGGTGGGAGGCTGAGGCAAATCACCTGGCCGCTGATTACGTGCAGTCGGACACCAGGGCGATTACAAGAGCTCACCAGGAAGTGGTGCGCATCAGAGAAGCCTTGAAAACGAGTTTCATCACAGGCCAGGGTACAGTGTGACTGCTGTATGTGTTTCCCCTTCATGAACCTCCCCCCCTTTATTGACTCCTTGCCTGTAAGCAACCCACCTTCCCCCTTCGATTACAGCTTGCTTAAGGAAATAAAGTCACTATCGTTTAAAAAGCATGTAATTATAACAAGAGGAAGAGAATTAACAAGGTGTCATAAACAGATAAGAAAAGTTAATAGCACAGAAGTACTTTATCTCTTTGACTGTAAAGGGTTAGCAAGTTCAGTAAGCCTGGCTGTCACCTGACCAGAGGACCAATCAGAGGACAGGATACTTTCAAATCTTGAGGGAGGGAAGTTTTTGTGCTCTGCTGTTAGTTTTGGTGGTGGTTCACTCTGGGGGCTCAGAGGGATCAGACGTGCAACCAGGTTTCTCTCCAATACAGGCTCTTATAAGTTCAGACTAGTGAGTACTAGGTAGATAAAGCGAGTTAGGCTTATGGTTGTTTTCTTTATTTGCAAATGTGTATTTGGCTGGAAGGAGTTCAAATTGGTATTTTGCTGAAAAGATTTTAATTTGTACTTGTATACTTCGGCTGGGAGGGTGTTCCCAGTGTCTATAGCTGAAAGACCCTGTACCTATTCCATTTTAAATTTACAAAGCTATTTTTTACTGTTTTCCTCTCTTTAATTAAAGCTTTTCTTGTTTAAGAACCTAATTGTTTTTTTATTCTGGTGAGATCCCAGGGGACTGGGTCTGGATTCACCAGGGAATTGGTGGCGAGAAAGGAGGGAAGAGGGAGAGAGAGGCTGATTTCTCTCTGTGCCAGGATTATTTTCTCTCAGGAAGAGTCTGGGAGGGGGAAAGAGCAGGAGGGAGGAAGGTGAATTGTCCTCTCTGTTTTGTGATTCAAGTGTTTGAATCACAGTGATCTTCCAGGGTAACCCAGGGAGGGGAAGCCTGGGAGAGGCAATGGTGAGGGAAAGGGTTTACTTTCCTTGTGTTAAGATCCAGAGGGTCTGGGTCTTGGGGGTCCCCGGGCAAGGTTTTGGGGGGACCAGAGTGTACCAGGCACTGGAATTCCTGGTTGGTGGCAGAGCTACAGGTTCTAAGCTGGTAATTGAGCTTAGAGCAATTCATGCTGGTACCCCATCTTTTGGACGCTAAGGTTCAGAGTGGGGAATTGTACCATGACACAAGGTATCCCGGGTGTGGTTTGGGAGGAGGATAGGAGGGAAGGAAAAGGCCATTAAGCACATTTCAATGTAATGACGGCCTTTTGGTTGGACTGTCCATGGGGATGGAGTGGGCGGGTGCACAAAGCCTTCCCCCACGCGTTCTTACACGTCTGGGTGAGGAAGATATGGAACATGGTGAGTACTGAGGGTGGTTAAACATGGGCTGCAGTGGCACTCTTTGACCCCGCTGCTCTTCCTGAAGATCCACCAGACGTCGGAGGATATCAGTTTGATCACGGAGCAGCTCCAGCGTTGCATCCCGCCACCGCTGATCTTCCTGCCTACACCTCTGATCTTCCTGCCGCCACCTCTCATCTTGAGCATCTCTCCTATCCTCAAGTTCGTCCCTCCTATCCTCACGTTCACTGGCATCTTTCCTGTACTTTGCTACCACGTCCTTCCACTCCTTCAGATGAGCTCTTTCATTGCGGGTTACTTCCATGATTTCAGAGAACATTTCATCTCGCGTCCTCTTCTTCCTCTGCCTTATCTGAGCTAGCCTTCAGGATGGAGTAGGGAGGCTTGAAAAATGTGCAGCTGCATGAGGGAGGGAAAATAGGGAGAGAAGGATTTAAAAAGATACATTTTACAGAACAACGGTTATATTCTTTCACAGTGAACAACACTATTCACCTTATATAGCACATGTGATTTCACTACAAGGTCGCATTTGGAAACTTTTAATATTGAGTGCCTGCGGCTCTGGTGTTACAGATCTCACAGACGCAGGTCCGGGCATCACAATTCAGCTTGCATGCGGTCATGGTAAGCCACAGCTTCTCCAGCCTTCATATACACAGTGCCCTCTGATGCTTCCTTCCTGTTAACAGGCAGCAGCAGACGCCAACCCTTCCCCTCCCCAATCCAATTCTCTAGGATTGCTTTACCCCTCCCCCCACCGCATGGCTGGTATCATGGAAGATCACTGCTAATAACCCCCCTTTTTCCCCCCTCCCCACCGTATGGCTGGTAGCTGGCCAAATGCTAAAAAGCTCAGTGCCATTACCCCACCCCTCCCCCAACTTTGCTACGTGCAAGGAAGGCTTTCTTTTAAGCAACAGCCCAGTAGGAAAATGGCCATCTCTGTCCCCTTAATTAAATTCCTTAATTTCAACCAGGTTACCATGAACGGTATCACTCTGCTGAGGATAACAGAGCGAGATAAAGAACGGATGTTTCTTGAATGCCAGCAATCACCGGGACTATACGCAGCTAGGTTTTGTCATGCAATGATACCCGATTACTTGCTACATGCATGGCGTGGTAAAGTGTCCTACCATGGTGAACGGAACAAGGCTGCCTTGCCCAGAAACCTTCTGCAAAGGCTTTTGGAGTACCTTCAGGAGCGCTTCTTGGAGATGTCCCTGGAGGATTTCCGCTCCATCCCCAGACGTGTTAACAAACTTTTGCAGTAACTTTACTGGCTGTGAATGCATCCCAAGCCCTCATGGCAAATCAATCATTAAAAACGCTTGCTTTTAAACCATGTTTTATATTTACAAAGGTACACTCACCAGAGGTCACTTCCATGGCTTCACTGTCTGGGCTAGTGGCTTGGGAGGGCTGGGAGGGTAATTCCGTCTGGGTCACAAAAAGCTCCTGGCTGTTGGGGCTAATGGAGTGCTGTGCGCTCGCTGCAAGGTCGTCGTCGTCGTCCTCCTCCTCCTCCTCCTCATCTTCCCCCTCCGCTGAATCCTCAGCCATGATTGAGATTATAACCCCCACCTCGGAATCCACAGACAAGGGTGGGGTAGTGGTGGCGCAGCCCCCTAAAATTGCATGCAGCTCAGCGTAGAAGTGGCATGTTTTTGGCCCTGTCCCGGATCTTCCGTTTGCTGCTTTGGTTTTCTGGTAGTCTTGTCTGAGCTCCTTAACTTTCACTCTGCACTGCACTGAGTCCCTGGTGTGGCCTTTTCCCATCATAGCCTTGGAAATTTTTTCAAATATTTTTTTGTTTAGTCTTTTGGAACGGAGTTCTGTTAGCACTGAATCCTCTCCCCATATAGCGATAAGATCCAGTACCTCTCGTGCGGTCCATGCTGGTGCTCTTTTTCTATTCTCAGGAGACTGCATTGTTACCTGTGCTGATGAGCTCTGCGTGGTCACCTGTGCTGATGAGAGCTCCACGCTGGGCAAACAGGAAATGCAATTCAAAAGTTCATGGGGCTTTTCCTGTATACCTGGCCAGTGCGTCAGAGTTCAGGCACCTGTCCAGAGTGGTCAGTGGTGCACTGTGGGATACCACCTGGAGGCCAATAACTTCGATTTGTGGCCACACTAACCCTAAACCGATATGTTAATATCAATTTTAGCGTTACTCCTCTCGTTGGGGAGGAGTACAGAAATCGATTTAAAGAGCCCTTTAAATTGCTATAAAGTGCATAGTAGTGTGGATGGGTACAGCGTTAAATCGATTTAACTGCATAGTGTGGACCAGGCCTTAGTCATGTGAGTAAGCGCTATTTTTTAGAGTAAAATTTTGCGGGATCAGGTCCTAACTTTTCAGGGTCTCGTTGTTCTTTCTGAAAAAGGGAACTGGGTGCTCTGAACTGACTGAAAAATTATCTTAATTTTCTTAGCTTGGGTTAGAATTCCTGTATCTCTGCCAGCACTTCAGGTGCTGTAAATAGGGACATTTACAGTAATATTTAAATGCTTTTAGATAGCGGGGGATGGGGGAGGGAAATATGCATAGTTTTAAATACCACTGACATACAGTAAACTAGAGCTCTTTGGAGGGGTAGAATGGAGGCAGATGGAAGAAAATGTTTTGTTTAAAAAATCAGGCAGTTGCTATTTGTGTATCTGTGGTTGTTTTTCTAACTTGTTAGAGCAGTACCCCCTCAGTAAACTGCAGCAGAGAATCCCTATGCTTCCTGTAAAGACAGTTCATTAGAACATTGACTCTCTTCCCTCTTTCCCGTATATTGAGAGAATGCCACTATCAAACACTCAATACTAATGGTTTTCAACTTGTGGTCTGTGTACCCCTGGAGGTCCACAGACTATGTCTAAGATTTCCAAAAGGGTCCACACCTCCATTTGAAATTTTTTAGGAGTCCAGAAATGAAAAAAGGTTGATAGCTAGTGCTCTATAGTGTTTAAAATCACGTATTTGCCTTTCTATAGTGGTGTGTACAACACACTGGCCCAGATCTTTAATGGCCAAGGATTTCCCAGTGCTACTACCATAGCCAAGTAAATTCAATGACACACACTAGGATGTCTTAAAATATTACCAAATTATTTTATACAACTTTCTTCTTTTGTTTTGAACTGGCATGTGTTTAAATACAGAGTTAGCCCTTACTCTCTTGGAAATAAGTTGGTCCTCTTAAAATGCATCTTGTGACCTGGGCACCATCATGGAAAGTTCAATACAAACACAAAAATGATAGCTCCAGTCCCAAATTGCTTGCAGTGTTAAAAGCAAGGCACAAGAGGATAAGATGCAAAGGTGGTTTGGGGGTTGGCTTGTAGGGTAATGAAAACAGTAGAATGTGTGTAATTCTTAGTCAAGAGCAGTAACCACAATTTGCCACCTATGTAGCTGTTATCAGGGGCCAGTTTTCTATATGCATTACAAAAGAGGAGTTTTGAGGAAGAACTCAAGAAGGGTAAGATGGTGGCTTTACAGATTGGGTCAGGGCTGGATGGATTGTGAGCATTTCTTGGTTTTACGGTGCAGGTGGCAGAGAGCATGAAAGTGCTTGCTGGTGGTGATCGTGGCTGGCATCTTTAGCAGAGCAAAAGTAGGAGTTGTAAGGTGAGATAATTCTGCAGAACTGTCCAGCTGCACAACATCACAAATACAATACAAAAATTGAGGTCATTCAAGTGGGCTGTGTCCACTTTGTGCCAGTAAATTTTTTGTTACACTGCTATGAATCAGGAGAGAGCCTGGGAACTTCTCTTTCTTCTTCGAGTGCTTGCTCATATCCATTCCAGTTAGGTGTGCGTGCGCCGCGTGCACGTTTGTTGGAAGATTTTTACCCTAGCAACACTCGGTGGGTCGGCTGGGCGCCCCCTGGAGTGGCGCCGCTATGGCGCCGGATATATACCCCTGCCAACCCAGCCACCCTTCAGTTCCTTCTTACCGCCTGTGTCGGTCGTTGGAACAGTGGAGCGTGGCTTAGCTGACCTCCACTTCTCTAGCTACTTGTAGTTCTCGTGTATATAGTTATAATCCTTTTATATATATGTTTATATAGTTATACATTTTTTCTTTACTAGCATGGTTAGTTTAGTAATCGTTAGCGGGGTTCGGGGAGTAGCCCCTTCCCCGCACCCGGTGCCGAAGCCCATGCCCGGCTCACCGGGTTTTAAACTGTGCTCGGCCTGCCACAAGTCGATGCTGACAGGAGATCTGCATGACTCCTGTTTGAAGTGCCTCGGGGAATCGCACTTGACAGCTAAGTGCCCCGTTTGCAAGGCTTTTTAGCCGAGAACAAAAAGGAGCGGGACTTTCACTTACCCCTCCGCCTTGGGCACCGAGCACTGGTCAATTGGTGGGCAGAAGCGCCTCCTTAGCACTAGACCCCGCTGGTACTGCCAAGGCCTCTCGGCACCGGCCGTCACCGGCACCGAAGTTGACTCGGCACCGCTCCCTCTCTCTGAGGTCGAGAGAGCCTATGACTTCTCCTGCCAGTGCCTGACAGCTCCCCGGCACGCGCCGTGGTTGAGCTCCCTGCTCCTGTTGCTTCCGTGCCAACTGCACCGCAGCCAGAGAGCCTGTCTAAGTCAGATCGCCCAGCACCGACACCTGCCGAGGCACTGACGACGTCGGCACTGTCGATCCTGGTCCCACGAGGGCCATTGAATCCGGTGCCTGACAGCTCCCCGGTACGCGCTGTGGTTGAGCTTACTGTTCCCTCCACGCTGGAGACATTCCCAACGGCGAGGGATCTCATTGCCATGACAGTCGATGCTGCCTGAACCCCCAGCACCGCCGGTGCAGGTAATACAGTCTCTTGGCAAGCCTCCCTTGATAAGACCATCTTCTGTTGGCACAGCAGAGCAGCACCGTTCATGATCACGGGCCCGCAGACGCTCCAGGTCCCATCGGCACTCCGCTCCCGCCGCCACTTGCAGTCCCGGTGCTGTTTTCCTCCTCAGTACCGGTCGCACTCGCCGCACCGGTCGGTATCCCGTTCACTGACCCGCTACTTTTGGCACCGTTCCAGCTCCCGGCACTGCTACAGGCACCGTGACTCCCGTAGCCATTCCCGACGTTGAGTCTCGAG
This sequence comes from Gopherus flavomarginatus, assembly GCF_025201925.1. Lineage (NCBI taxonomy): Eukaryota > Metazoa > Chordata > Testudines > Testudinidae > Gopherus > Gopherus flavomarginatus. The sequence continues at coordinate 106,449,528 of NC_066619.1, read as the reverse complement.
ATCTCAGTCGACCTCCGGGCACCACTCTGGTTGCAGGTCTGGATCTCGTTCCAGGTACTGGTACGCCTCCCGGTACCGGTCCCTGGTGCAGAGTTGGGCAAGGTCCGATAGAGTCAGAGACTCTGCCCGTGGTTTTTCAGCACCTACATGGCCATCCAGACATGCATCAGTGTCATCCCACGCAGACAGCTCTTGTGCTCAGGACCACGATTCTGATGTGCCCACCAACAACCTGAGAGCCCATCAGGACCTCCTAAGGAGGGTAGCACTCAATATGGACCTCCAGGTGGAGTAGGTCCCGGAGGTAGAGGACCCGGTAGTGGGCATTCTATCGACGGTTGCCCCACTAGAGGGACCCTACCCATTTATTCGGACCATCCAGGCGAATGCCGATACTATATGGCAGTCCGCAGCCTCTGTCCCTCCTGCAGCCAGGGGAGTCGAGGTAAATATATGGTGCCCTCTAAGGGGTACGACTACTTATATGTCCGTCATCCTCCCTGCTCACTAGTCGTTCAGTCCGTTAAGGAGAGGGAACGGCATGGCCAGCAGGCGCCAGCCCCGAAATCGAAGGAGGCTAGGCGAATGAACCTACTCAGCCGCAAGGTGTACTCTGCAGGGGCCTTACAGCTCTGGGTGGCAAATCAACAAGCCTTGCTTAGCCGCTATAATTACCTACCGCCACCCAGTGTTATAAGTTTATGGAGCTTCTCCCTCAAGACTCCCGCCAAGAGTTCGCTGCCCTCTTGGAGGAAGGGAAAAAGGTGGCCAGAGCTTCCCTCCAGGCCTCATTGGATGCAGCAGACTCAGCAGCCAGGCCTCTGGCCTCAGGCCATGACGCGCATCTCATGGCTTCAGGTTTCAAACCTCTGGCCGGAGCTGCAGTGTACCATTCAGGACTTACCATTTGATGGTAAAGGCCTCTTCGTGGAAAAGACAGCCCCAGGCTGCAAAGCCTGAAGGGACAACAAGGTCCTAATGCGCTCTCTCAGCGTGAATATGCCGGCGACCAAATGCAGGCCTTTTCGTCTCCAGCCACACCGCCATACTCTGTGCCTAGCCAGAGACAGGACTTTGGCAGACGGCATGGCTGAGGTGGTCGCAGATGACCTTCAGGACCCCTAGAGGGCCAAGATCAAGGGCCCTCGCAATCACCACCGGGAACAAAGACGAACTTTCAAAGGTGCGCCCGAGTGCGGCGTACCAGTTACAGGCCGGGATCCCACTCCTACTTCCTCCTGGCGTGGTCCCAGTTAACTTCAGATCGCTGGGTCCTACGCATGCTGGAGTATGGGCACCACCTCCAATTTGTTCCAGCTCCATTCCCCTTCAGGGACCCCTCTCATGAGCAATTCCTCTTACAAGAGGTGCAGACGCCGATGGACGAAAGGGGCAATGGATTTTACTCCGGTTATTCCCTAATCCCCAACTCGAATGGAGGTCTCAGACCTATCCTAGACCTGTGAGGACTCAACCAGTTTATGATAAGATTGAAGTTCCGCATGGTATCCCTGGGAACCATTATCCCGTCCTTGGATCCTGGAGACTGGTATGCCGCCTTCGATGTGAAGGACGTGTACTTTCACATCACCATCTTCTCTCCGCACAGGAGATACCTCCGCTTTCTAGCCAACCGTCAGTACTTCGAGTTTACAGTCCTGCTGTTTGGCCTTTCTACAGCCCCACGGGTATTGACCAAGTGTATGGCCGTAGTCGCCGCCTACCTCCGCCGACATCGGATGTGCGTTTTTCCGTATCTGGACGATTGGCTTATCCGAGGAGTCTCCGAGACACAAATCACTCAGCATGTGGGCATCATCAAGGACCTATTCACACATCTAGGCCTGATGATTACTATAGAAAAATCCACTCTGGTTCCCACGCAGAGGTTAGATTTCCTAGGAGCTATCCTGGACTCCAACCTAGCCGGAGCCTGCTTACCACAGCTGCTGTTTCAGGCGATGGCAACAATCATCCGAGGTCTGCAGACTTTCCCAACAACCTCGGCTCACACTTGTCTCGGTCTCCTGGGTTCCATGGCTGCCTGCAAGTTTGTAACCAAACATGCCAAGCTCTGCCTCTGTCCTCTCCAAGTTTGGCTCAACTCGGCGTACCACCCGGACAGGGACCCAATGGTCACGATAGTCACCATTCCCTCGAGCACCCTAGGCTCCCTAGAATGGTGGCTAACTCCCTCCCTGGTGTGGGCAGGGATGCCGTTCCATCTGCCCCAGCCTTCACTGTCCATGACGATGGACGCGTCATCTCTCGGCTCGGCTGCTCACCTCGGTCACCTTCGAGCTTAAGGCCTTTGGTCTTCTCAGGAGCTGGCATTCCACATCAATGTCCAAAAATGAGAGCAGTCCGCCTGGTGTGCCGGGTTTCCAGCAGCAGTTGCGAGGCCGTGGTGTCTCAGTGTTTACAGCCAACACAATGGCCATGGCTACATAAACAACCAGGGAGGGACATAGCCCTCCCCCTTTTGTCAGGAGGCCATCCATCTCTGGGACTTTTGCATAGCCCACTCAATAAATCTGGTAGCGTCCTTTCTCCCAGGCATTCGGAACGCCTTGGCGCTTCGACTCAGCAGGTCTTTCCTGTCTCACGAGTGGTCGCTGTGTCCCGATGTAATGCATTCTGTTTTCCAGAAGTGGAGACTTTTCCCCATATAGACCTGTTCACTTACCGCGAGAACAGGAAATACCAGATGTTCTGCTCCTTCCAAGGTCTCTTGCTGGGATCAATCTTGGACGCTTTCCTGATGCCGTGGAAGGGCCAACTCCTTTATGCCTTCCCACCGTTCCCGCTGGTTCATTGGGTCCTGCTCAAACTCCGCAGGGGCAGAGTGCTCATCATCATGATCACTCCAGCGTGGTCCCGGCAGCACTGATACACCATGTTGCTCGACCTGTCAATAGCCAACCCAATTACCCTCCCAGGCCCACCCAGACCTCATAACTCAGGACCATGGCAGGCTTCGCCACCTGGATCTGCAGTCTCTTCACCTCACGGTGTGGCTGCTGCATGTCTAAACCGGGGTAGCAGAAAGCCTTCCACCTGGTCAACGTACTTGGCCGAGTGGAAGCGTTTCTCCTACAGGTGTGAAACGCTTGATCTTACTCCTACTGAGGTCTTGATCCCCTCTATTTTGGACTACCTCTGGCCTACAACAGCAGGGCCTAGCGGTGTCATCGCTGAGGGTACACTTGGCAGCCATATCTACCTTCCACCCAGGCTAAGGTGGTCGTTCAGTGTTCTCACACTATGGTTTCGAGGTTCCTCAAGGGCTTGGAGCGCTTACACCCTCAAGTATGCCGTCCAGCCTCAACCTGAGACCTCAACCTGGTTTTAACCAGACTTATGTCTCCCCCATTTGAGCCGTTAGCGACCTGCTCACTGCTATACTTGTCTTGGAAGACAGCTTTCCTCGTAGCCATTACATCGGCCAGACGAGTCTCCGAGCTCAGGGCTCTTACGATGGTTCTGCCATACACTGTTTCACAAAGACAAGGTGGAGTTACGACCACACCTGGCTTTCCTCCCTAAGGTGGTTTCAGCCTTTCATGGTACCCACAGTCAATGCAATGGGAGCAACAATTGCACTCCCTGGACGTCTGTAGAGCGCTCGCATTTATATTGAGTGGACAAAACCATTTCATAAAACGCCCCAACTCTCTGTTGCGGTAGCAGACCGAAGGAAAGGCCTACCTGTTTCCTCTCAGAGGAGCTCATTTCGGGTGATGGCGTGCATCCGCACTTGTTATGATTTGGCTCATATTTCCCCAAGACACATCGCCGTGCATTCTACCAGGGCTCAGGCTTCATCTGCCGCCTTGCTGGCTCGTGTACCTACCCATGAGATCTGTCGTGCAGCTCCATGGTCCTCGGTCCATACCTTTGCTTCGCATTATGCTCTGGTTCAACAGTCAAGAGATGGTGCAGCCTCTGGCTCAACATTTTTACATTCTGCCACATTTCACTCCGACCCCACCGCCTACGTAAGACTTGGGAATCACCTAACTGGAATGGATATGAGCAAGCACTCGAAGAAGAAAAGACGGTTACTCACCTTTGTAACTGTTGTTCTTCAAGATGTGTTGCTCATATCTATTCCAAACCCACCCTCCTTCCCCACTGTCAGAGTAACCGGCAAGAAGGAACTGAAGGGTGGCTGGGTTGGCAGGGGTATATATCCGGTACCATAGCGGCGCCACTCCAGGGGCCGCCCAGCCGACCCACCAAGTGTTGCTAGGGTAAAAATCTTCTGACGAATGTGCACATGGCGCGCGCACACCTAACTTGAATGGATATGAGCAACACATCTCGAAGAACAACAGTTACAAAGGTGAGTAATCGTTTTTTTTGCCACTTGTCAGTCTGCTAGACATTCATCCTGGTTTTGAACGTCAGTCCCCTCCCCAAGATGGGCACTGAGGAAAGCGCTGGGCATCAGGGCAATGTAGATCATGATGAACATTTCTAAGACTGCAACACTGTGCCTAATCCAATATTATCAGCTGACTTTTTTCCTATGGAATCCTATAAGACTTTTCCATTAATAATAATAATTGGAGATATACCAATCTCCTAGAACTAGAAGGAACCTTGAAAGGTCATTGAGTCCAGCTCCGTGCCTTTACTAGCAGGACCAAGTACTGATTTTTGCCCCAGATCTCTAAGTGGCCCCCTCAAGGATTGAACTCACAACCCTGGGTTTAGGAAGCCAATGCTCAAACCACTGAGCTATCTCTCCCTCTTGTAGGCTAGTAACCTTCCTAATACAGAGGAGAAGGACCAGGAATACAGTACCCCAGCAAGGCAATGAAACGGGAAATATTAAGCCAGTATAGTTATAAATAGGCAAATAAACCAGTATGAACTGGACTTTCCCATCTGGAGAGAAACAATCTTCACAGCCACTGGCTGAGAGACTCTCTCACCTATTCTTTGCCCAGAGCTATTATCATGGAACTCTAAAAATAGCCATGGAAACCAGGATGATGGTGGTTAAAACTGTTGTCCTATTTTAAACGAACAAACCAAAAATCAGTTCTCTCCCTTGTATGGTAGAACACTTCATCTGTGGATCTCAAAGCCCCAAGCGAACATTACATAGAGCTGTGGGAAAAAGTTTAGTAGTATACTGAAGGGTGGGTCAGAACCAGAATCATCTGTTTGAACAACTCTGAAATTGGGGCAAATTTGGATCTCAAGCCGAACTGTGTGGTTCGCCCCTTTGATGCGTCTTTAATGCACCAAACCAAAACCCCGGAAATGCCTCCAAACTGTGGATCTAAATCAGAACTTCAGTGTTCTGATCCAGCTCTGTGCTTTACAAATGGATGAACTGAAGCAGAGAAAGGTCATGAATAAATCTAGGCTAGAGATGAGGAGTGAGGTTCTGGAATAGCCTTACAATAGGAGGAGCAGGGCCAAACAACCTAACTAATTTTAAGATGTAGCTTGTTAAGTATATGAACAGGATTATATGAGTGGGTTGTCTGCAATAGCAGGGAAATGGGCTTGATGACCCAAGAGGTACTATGCTGCAAATCCATGGCAGGGCGTAGGAGGACTTGGAAAAGATGATTCCCCACACTGCAGGAATTAATGGGTGAAATTCTGTGACCTGTGTAATGCAGGAGGTCAGACTAGTTTACTGTTGAGATACACAAACAGACCTAGGTTTCTCCACCTGTAACCATTTGCATATGGTCTTTCCAAGTGTAAAGTGCCATTCCTAAAAATCACTAGATTGCAGGGTGTAAACTTAATCACCGGGTGGACTGAATAAGATTTTTCCCTATGTTATAGAACTATACCATTAAGTGAAGTACATTATAGGTTGTTTTACCCTTGCCTCTGAATTGTGTGCCATAGGCAGGGGCGGGGTCCAGGCACCAGCACGCCAAGCGCAGGCTTGGGGCAGCAAGCCACGGGGGGCGCTCTGCCGGTCGCTGTGAGGGCGGCAGGCACGCCGCCTTTGGCGGCTTGTCTGCAGAGGGTCCGCTGGTCCTGAAGCCAAGGGACCAGCGGATCCTCCTCAGGCAAGCCGCCGAAGGCAGCCTGCCTGCCATGCTTGGGGTGGCAAAATACCTAGAGCCGCTCCTGGCCATAGCTGACTCTGACCCCTTTTGAACCCTTGTTTTGTTCCAGTATATTAGTTGTTACTGCATGTACTTGCATTTAAAACATTCAAACTACAGGAAAAAAATACTTCTCAAGTAGACCTATTTTCTTTAAGCAGTGAAATTTTCTGTTAGCTCTTTGAAAGTTTCTAGAACATTTAGTTCTCCAGTCCTTTCAAATTATGATCCCTGGTATCCTTTCATTTGGAAACTGATTTAGTTTTTCTCAGCACTGTGATTGGACAAACAAAATGAATTAAAGGGGAACCTCAGACCAAAGAGTGATCACATTGACATACAAAATTTTCTTCTTTAATTTATCCCTGCTACCATTCCAGCATCTAGAGTGACTGAGACTGATATTGTTCAGGAGGTGTAGAATTCCATCTTGACAGTCCCCTGTAGCCAAATTGGGGTTCACTTATCTTTTTCACTTTTATTATAACACTGGATCATACAGAAGGCCCTTTCTGCCTTGTAATCCTATCATGAAGAGCAAGATTAGTTTGAAACGTTCTGAATGTCAATGCTGAAGTACATCTATCAGCCACACCAGGATACATCAAAGAAAGGTCACAATGTGATACAATATTTGAAACTGAGAGTCCCATCAGCTCTGCTACCACAGTAGAGGCCCCATCAATTTTTTTTATTTTCAAGGACCTCCATAGGCATCCAAGTTATGTTCCCAGCAGTCAGCTCTTCTGTTTCCTCTCAAAGTGCTGAGTTTTATAATAGAGCAGTAGTTGATACATTGATGAGGGAAAACGAGGTGGTGAACAAATAGTTCATGCACAGATGTGAAGCATCTTTCAAGTCTGCTTATGCAGCTCGTCCTTGCAACACCTAGCACAACATACTTTGACACTTGATATTCTCTTTATATTTAACAATGACCACGTTAAGACGTGGAAAGATTCTTGGTCTTTCATCATTCCAGTCATGCTAGCACTTTGTCAGATGGATGGGTTAAACCTTCCCTCACTTCAAAAATTTCCCCTATAAAACATCATAATAGCTTTAATGACCCTGTGAAAACCTTTTGTGATTTCATATCAGTTCATATATAATGGTGTTCCTCCATTTTTCTTTTAGAGGGGATTTAGTGAGGCTTGCCCATGTGAATAAATGTCATAAAGGCTAGAGGTTATACAGTAACTTTATAGAACCCTTCACTCTTAAGGGAAAAGCTTTAAAGGCTCAGTTTCACCAGTAACAACTTGCATCTAGCTCTGAAAGGTTCACAATACTGTTGTAATTTAGTTTTATTGTTTAAAAAAAAAATCATTTTTTAAATGACTGTGGCATGAACAATATGAGATTATAAGGAATTATGTGATGAGTCGCACACGTGACACTAAAACAGAGCCAAGAGCTTTCAGTTTTGAACATGCTTTATTTTTATCACTTCTGCAATACTGCCCCTCAGAATTGGGGCTCTGTTATACTCAACACACGGGATCTGGTCCCTGCTGGCTATGGGCCTACCTAGGAAAATGAACTCCTTTACCAGAGGTGAAAGTAATATTAATCTCTTACTAGTATGGGGGCCTGGCTCTGGGCCCCTGGAAAGGGGCAGGGTTGGGGGTTAGCCTTCCCCAGCCTGCTTATCCGTGCTGCCTGGCTCGTGTAGCCCGGTGCTCTGGCGACGATTTAAAAGGGTCCTGGGCTCTGGCTGCTACCGTGGTACCCACAGCAGTGGTGGTGGCCAGGAGCCCAGGGCTCTTTTTAAATCACCAGCCTCATGGCAGCTGCCCCTTTTGCCCCCGCCCCCAATGGCATCCCGGAGGAGGGGAGCAGAAGAGGCAGCGATGTTAAAGCACTGGTACCGGCTCATACCAGCCTACTTTCATCCTGTCCTCTGCAGATAAACTTGTTCCCTTGTCTCCATTCTTTTCGCTGTGCTATGTCCTGTCACACAGGGTGATGCAGTACCATTTCACTATATGATGTTGTATGTATGGGTTTCCCTTCCTTTCATGATGGAATTTAACCAACTAGATATGAGATACATTTTCACTAATCTTTTTTTCACTCATCTTAGCTGGGTGGTGTTTATTACTAAACTCTTCTCTAGTATAAGAAGTTTAAAACAAGGGGTAAAATGCTGGCTCTGTTTGAACTCCTGAGGCCAGGTGTTTCTTTAAGGTTGTTAAAATGAAGTAGATGTTTACTGGTAGCAAGTTGCCCAAAGTTTCTGTTATAACCTAATTTGCAGTTGCATATAAGTAGGGCAGACTTTAATTATACAGGCTGAAATTTTCCGTGCTTGGTCTTGGCTCTATGTATGAATTTTTATTTTTAATGTTTGACCGAAACTGACGAAGCCATTTTTGAGAATGGCTATTGGCAAATTGGCAGTGTTGCCAATGGTAAACATGTTCTGACTCTCTGATATATATTTTAGCAGCTTTAATAGAGTTGTGTTTTTTCAAGCAGGAATGCAAAATTTGGCAGAGACATGCCTTTTCCTGTGTCCGTGGAAATGCATCCCGACTTGGCTGAACTTTAATCCTGTTTAACAATTAAAAAAAACCTGCATTTGCACATGTCCTTTAATTTTCAGGCTCCTAACTGTACTGCCTATGCTCCTAACCCTCTGCTGAGTCTCCTGCATAATTCTGAAGTAGCCACAGACAACCAAACATCCAGATGAGAGACAAACAAAATTGTTTCTGTGGCCACTGTATCCAGAGCAGTCAAAGTAAAGTGCCTTGTGAGGGGGTGGAGGGGGAGTAGCATGTGTTCATATAATTAAGCGCTGCCTCATAATGTATTCACAGAAAGGGGCAGTTTTAAGGTTGGATTAACAGCCCTAATTGTGTCACTTCCTAATTTGGAAGTGCTTGACTTTACTGCCTACCTCACAAGGCTATTGTCAGACTTGGTGTCATATCCTACCTTGACCTACTCCCAGTGCAAATGCATAGAAGCCACTAGATGTGAGTGCAGATCTTGGCCCTCTGATTTTTCTTAAGGCATTTGGGGAAACTTAGCCAATATGTGCTGTATTAATTCTGTTCTGAGATATTATATTGGTGCAAACAGTGTAGTCAAAATGAATGTCAGTCATTTTCCATCACAAGTTAAACATCTGATTTTTATTGTTTTAAGGTAAAGCTGGCCATAAAATCCCTCTGCAAATACCAGTACCTCCTAAAAATAGCTTTAATAGAAAATACGGAACAGATGAAAAGAATTAAATCGTCATCGTGAAGTATTAGCACACTGTTGATATAAGCCTTTTATGCTATCATGAGGCTACAGTAAATATCAGGGGTGATAGTATCACTGCCAATAAATTAGTAAGCTGTTTTTTCAGTTAGCCCAACTGAAGTTGTTTTTTTTTCCTTTAAGTGGAATATCGTGGTGTGGTTACGGTTACACTAGTGCAGCCTAATAAGTATGTACGTACTTTATGTTTAATGTCTGTTGTATATAAAATGTACAATTAGAGAGCTTTGGCAGAGGATGGAAAAAATTAGTTATTGACAGCTGTCACAGTGGTTTTATAGCTCACTAGATTAAGAACACCTGTTGGTTAGCCAATTGAACAGGTTGCCATATTAGCAACAGATGTTGATTGACAAAATGGTTCTATTGCTAGGCACTGCTGGGACATTGGCTTGTTTGCTTGCTTAGCAGCGGTGTGTGAAAACACAGAGGCATCCATTTACCAAAGAAACAGGCATGTAGCTTCTTGGAATTCAGAATGGCATCACTGAAACATGCAAATACCTCTCTTGCATGCTGGAGCATCAGAGTGCACATCTCACTGGAGTGGATTTAGCAACCATTGACAAATTAAAGAGCTCTGACTTCTGAGGCTGCAACTCAGGTGATGTTGTGTTGCTCATTGCTCTGGGTCTGAAAAGTGCTTGTCAAGGGTTACTTTTCACAATTTTTAAAATCTTAACACCTCATTCGTCTCAGTTATGGTGAAATGTGACTTCAAACAAATAATTTAAAATAGGAGGAAATATCCTAATGATTAGGTTTATTCCCATATTTTCCACCTTGATTGCATTAGTGTGTGTTTTGGCTCTAAAACATTTTGGTTCATTGGGCGATGTTGGAGATGTTTCTAACTGTAACAACTTCAGGCCAAGAATTTCAAACCTGGGTGCCTAAAATTAGACATCTAAAAAGTAGTAGTATGGTATTTTGCATTGGTGCTGAGCACTTTGTGCTTCTATGGTAAAGACCATGGAGTTGCATGGGTGTAACTGAGGGCAGAATTTAGCTAACATACTAGTGAGGATGTATGAGCTAGACTTTCAGAGTTAAAGATGCGTTTGTTATTCCAACTGCCAGGCTTAGTCTCTTTAATTGAAAACAAAATCAATTTCAGTGCTGAATCATTAACACAACAAACATGTCCTATGATGCCTTTTTTATAGTCACTTAAACAAAAATACTGTGTCACTGGGTTGCATTAAAAATCAGACCAGAGATAACATTTGAACTGAAGTGACAGTTCTGTTTGAAGCTGCTTAATGAATACACGGGAATGGTATGGAATAGGTCGCCAGGTGTACACTTCGAAAACTCATTAATTTCAATAAGGAAAAATCAACAACAATCTAACATCGTCTGCTGAATTGCACACAATTAGAATATGGTAAGAAAAAAGCAATAACTTTACAAACAAATATGAAGAGAATAAATATAGTCAGTGAGGATTTTCTTGTGGTTGAGACTCAGGAAATCTGGGTTCAGTTCTTGGCTCCAACACAGGCTTACTACTGGACTTTAGGACACACTCTGTGCCTCAGTTTATCAATCAGTAAAATGGGGATGGTACTTTAAACTTTTTGATCCTAAGGCCCTTAGGAAAGGACAGACTCTTACTATACATATGTACCATGCCTAGCACAATGACACCCTGATCAGCATAAGTGCAATATATTATTTGATGCAATAACTCTCAAACTATCTGATTTGGAAAACATTATCATGAAATAAACCGAATAACTCCCTAAGAAGAGGTTAAATGGTAAGTCAGGCTGAATCATTTGTAAATGGAAACTAGCCACTAACAGAGCACCATTAATTATGAATCACATCAATAAGACCAAATTGTGTGCAAATCTGTATAAGTTACTTAAGAAAAATCAATGTCTTTTTGATTTTCTTTCCCCCTTTATACAGTGCTTTTGGATAAATGCAGAGAGTGAAATCCTGAAGTCAGTGGCAAAACTCCTATTAACTTCATTGGGGCCAGGATTTCACCCAGTATCTTCTAACTTTCCATATAGTTGATGTTGAGGGTAATTCTTTTTCGTATAGACTATCACCCCCCATAAGCCCCCCCTGCCTGCCCCCCCAAAAAAGTTTGTTCCTGGAGCCAAAATGATAAAATACTGACTTTTTGCTATCTGCTCTTCCCCTCTGCAAGCCTGTGAGATGTGCTAGAAACTTTTCACATTAGTCCTCGGGCATTTAAACTGGTCTGCAGCCAAAATATGGAGACAAAAATAATCAGTGTATTTTAAGTACAGTGCGTATAATTTCTGGAACCAAAAAAAACCCACTTAATAAATTCATTGTGACTAAAACATTGGTCACCAGCTTTTTGCTTCCTACAATGCTGAATTTTTGCAAAAGTAGTTTCACTTGAAGAAATTAGTCCCAAGGTAAAAAGCTTGATCAAATTCCTTACCTCTGGTAGGAAGATCTGATCACAGTGATGCCAGAAGTTTTACCTTGCCACAGCAGCTTGGAGGCATTGGTGAGAGTGCTGTTTTGATGTATTTAGTATCTTTGTAGAGAGGTGAGGTGAGTGATCACTGTGAAACAAGGGGAAAAAGGTTGAATGGTGACGAAGTAATTGTCAGATGTGCGTATTTCTGTTGTACTAAGGTTCTTATATTGCATCAGTCACCCTGGTTTCTGAGCTGTCTGGCTAGTTAGAATTTCATACCATGGGTTAGAAAAATAGTCTTGGAACCTGCAGTATCTGTTTGTTAATCTCAGAACAAAACAGCATGGTCCTTTCATCAAAAATCCAGTCTCTTCTGGAATGCATGCATTTCACAGAATATCTGAGGCTCAAAGTGACAAACCTTAATACAACCACTCCAGAACTCGAATTCCAAGTTATTTCAGAAGTAGGTGCCTAAAGTTACGTTACTAAATTTAGGTATGCAAATAAGCAACCTGTTTAAAAAAAAAAAAAGATGCTGAGCTTCTAGCAATGTGCATTGAAGTCATGGTGCGCAGTGTTATTAAAGATCAGGCCACTTGTTTTGGTGAGTGTTACTGGTGACTGTGTTACATGTTGCGTACCCTACTGCTTCCAGTCTTTAGAGGATATCAGTTGTGACAGTCCCAACCTAAAGAGGATTGGCTCTACTGTTCCAGCTGTAGCAACTCATGCTTTTTGGCTCTAGAGATGCTTGGTTTGTTGGCTGAGATGGTGGCTGTCACACTTAAAGAACAATTTATGAGCCTAATTTTAGGTTTTTGACTTATCCCTAGTAAATATTATTGTAGTTATTTATGAATTTCTGAGTAGGGGGAAAGAGACAATATCAAAAAATCCATGAAGTGCTTTTATCAAATATGTTACATCCTAGCTCCATTTAAAATTGGATAGAGATAGGTGTCGTCTGGCCCTCAGACTCTCTACCATGTATCTCAGGATCAAGCTGGAACATGAGCATGTAGAGGTAGCCAGTCTAGGCTTTCAGCTCTACTTCTCATCTTCTGATCCAGCAGAAAGTTTTTATCACTGTGAATACAAACTATTCCTGAACATTAAAAACAGGTTCTTTCTCCAATAAATATTTCTTAAAACCTTTAATATGCATGTAACACTATGTACAACCATGTCCTATTCTGTGCATGCCAAATAAACAATTTGTATTGCCAGTGCTCCCAAATCTATTAGGTAAATTTTTAAGGTAGTTTTTGGCCCCTGTTGTAGGAGCTCTCACCTCTACGTCTGCCCATCCCTTGCCCAGCAATTAATTCTGTCCACCCACTTCAGTTCAGCAACCCTCAGACGCTACCCCCTCTCAGTTCAGCCTCCCCTCTGCTCGTCCTGTGGTTCTTCACCCTCTCTCTTAGGCCTTGGGGCTGCAACAGGGTCCCTCTTCCAGGCTGTGGGTGCAGCTCCAGGGGCTCTTGACCTCCTTCTGCCCCTTCCCAGGATGGATGTTGCAAGGTGGCCCAGGATGGGGGCAGGCAGTCAGTCAGAGGGCTGAAATTCACTAGAGGGCTGGAGCTTCTCCAGTCATCCCAGACAGGCTCCAGCCCCAGCCAAAATCATGTCACTCAGAAAAAATCATGAGATCTGGCAGTACTGAGTGATGTGATCACACAGTTGAAGACTGCATCATGAAGTGTAAACAGGGGAACATTATGAAGGTGCCTACAGCCTTAATGTTGGCATTTCCTGACCTGAGTGATTGACCATGCAATTTTAATATCCCATTAATGTCTTTTCATACGGAATAGATGGATCACTCACAATCCCCCCTTCAGTGCTTCTAGAAAGAAAAATGAAACTGGCTTTTTTTTTACTTTTTTTTTCTTTTTTTTCTTTTTTGCTTTAAAGCATGACTCCTAGTGTAAAGTGTTTTGGGGAAGATTCATGATCTCTTCACCTGCTGGTGAAATACAGCCACTTACAAGAACCATTATTGTCATTTATGACACTACAGGGAGGTTTCTTAGAAAATTTAGCTGCTGCTTCTCACTGTAATGAGTAGGTAAATTTTTATTTTTTATGTATGTACATCCCCTCTCTTTCCTGGTGTGAACTCTGGCTCCTGTCCTCAAATATATTCAAAATTTCTGCATTTTTGTGTTCCCTTTTCTAAAAAAAAAAAGAGAAGTAAATCATCCATCCCTGGAGTGGATAGGGGCATTTGTTTAACAGCACATAGCCAAGTTGTGACAAGCCAGGCTAGTTTATCCATCTGAAACTGAAGCAAAGTTGCCAACTCTTGTGATTTTTATCATGAGTTTTGTGATATTAGGTGTTGGTTGTGTTGTTTTTTTTTAAGTTCCCCCTTTTGCAGTTGTGTTCGTGGTGATGTCAGCCTCCCTGTTTCTTAAGTATGTTTGTAACCCTCATGGTTGCAGAGAAAAGCTTGTGACTTGTGTGCCAGAAAACAAAACAAAACAAATTTGAGGCTCCTATCTCCCAATTATTTAAGATACTGTCATATATTTTTTGTTTTAAAGAGGTCTGGTTCATGATTTTTGAGCATTTGGGGTTGGTAATACTACAGACAGGCTAAACACAGTTGTCCTGTTTGAATTCTAGTGTGGATATTGGGATCAACTCCTTTGCATTTGTGAGAAATGTAATAGAATCGAAGGGAGGACCTTATGTGTGTTTGTTTTAAAGATATCAATCACCTGAAGCCATTTCTTTTACCTCATAAGCAGTTGGTCTTGTTTTTCCAACAATTCTGTAGCTGTTGTGGGAGAGAAACAGATACAGTATGATATGTGCTCAAAAACTGATCCCAAGCAGGATAAAATGCAGCAAAATCCCAGCCCATCGTTCACACACTCTTTGAATGGACAAAGCCTTTCTGCTCTGGAGTGTAGCCACATAGTAATCCTGGTAAAAAGAGTGCTTGAGTATGCTCAGATGTTTCTGCCAATTGAAAAATTTTGTTCCTCGTGCTAAGCACCTCTGAGTATATCAGGGCTGCTTTTAAATCAGCCAGAGATGTCATACAGAGTTGATGTCTTGGAGTGTTGAGACTGGCTGCCTTTGCTGGGCTTTCGGGGAGGAAAAGAGAGCCTTTCTTTCTGAATATCTCTTACAGATGCTTATCGTAAAGCAGTAATAACTTCAGTGCAGGACAGTTGTGATCTGGGATTATTAGGCTTGCTAGGTGTATGTTTTTTGACCAGAGCGCCTGGTAGAAAAGGGACTCTGACTGCTCCGGTCAGCACTTCTGACTAGGTTGTTAGATGTCCAGTCGGGGCTAAGGCAGGCTCCCTGCAGGGCCATCCTTAGCCATAGGCAGAATAGGCAGCTGCCTAGGGCACCACTAGGTCTGGGGGCACCGCTCTGCCAGGAGCCCGGACAGACGGGAAGCAGTGGAGCATGTAGAGCAGGACTGTTGGGTCCTAGAGAGACGAATGCAGCACAGTCTGAGGGAGGGATTGGCTGCTGGGGTCTCTGGGAAGGGGTGAGGGAAGGAACTCACCTGCGAGTGTGACTCCTTCCCCCGGCATGAGGTGAGGCGGCTCCGCGGCTCTGGCAGTATCCTTTGTTGTCCTCCATAACATCCGTTCTTCTTCCCCCTGCCCCACGGCGCACCCTACCTTTCTCCTTCCCCCCACGGAGCACCCCTTTCTCCCCCCTCTCCTCCCTGGCTGCCTACTGAGGAATGAAAGTGAAGGTAACTCACTCCCTTGGCAGGCAGCCAGGATTGGAATGGTCGCACAGGTCTGGGCTAGGGATAGCCAGATAGCATGTGCAAAAAATCAGGACAGGGGATTGGGGTAGGGTGAGCAGATGTCCCACTTTTATAGGGACAGTCCCAATTTTGGGGTCTTTTTCTTATATAGGCTCCTGGTGCCTATATAAGACAAAGCCCCAAATATCGGGAATGGCCCTATAAAATCAGGATATCTGGATCTGGTCACTCTAGCTGGGGAGCACATCTCTCCCTCAGGCGGAGCTGCACAGGGCAGGATGAGTTGCTGTGGCTCCATGGGTGCCCCGTCCCTGAGATCAGATGCTGTGCTAACTTCACCATGGTCTGTTGGGCTGGCGGTGGTGCCCATTGGCGTGTGATTGGACCTGAGGGTTTGCTGCTGCTGTTGCCACTCTGCACCCCAAGAGGTGGATTTTGTGGTCCTGCAGTTTTCCACCTATCTCCTCCTCTACTGCAGCTGTTGGACCAGCAGGCTGGGGAGTGAGCCAAGAATGAAAGCAGTGCTGTGTTGCCATTTAGATTGTCATTTAACAAATTTGTTTGCCAAAAATGCTTGCTAACAATCCTGAATTCAATTTCAATTTTTTTTTAAAAAAATCGTTATCTTAGCCAAAAACAGAAAATTAAGTTGTTAACAATTATTTGTGACAAGTTTGGATGGGGAAGAGAGTGGGCCAGTTTTCATCAGAGAAACAAAAAATGTTAACTGACTTTCCTTTAGCCCTGTTACTGCTAAATAGAGCCCTCCAACACCTGTAGTATGCTCATCTCCTTACTAGTGTATAGAGCAGTAGTTCCCAAACTTTAACAGCCTGCGAACCCCTTTCACTAAATTGTGAAATGTCATGAACCCCCTCCTAAAAATGAATATTTTCAGGGATTTAAGTTTAAATTTCCTTAGTGTGATGGATGCCCCAACTGCCCTCCCCGCTCTTCCTGGGGCTCAGGCTGGGGTTCGGGCTGCTGGCTCCTCCACTGATGGGGGCAGGGCTCAGGCTGCCAGCCTCACTCTTCCTGTTACTCTGGCTGCCAACCTTGCACAGAGCACTGGGGTTCAGGCTGCCGGCTCCCTTGCTGACCACCAGGGCTTGGGCTGCCAGCCCCAACTGCCTGGCCCCACTCTCCCTGGGGCTTGGGCTACCAGCCTCGTGTGGAGCGCTGGGGTTTGGGCTGTCAGCTCCCACGCTGACCGCCAGAACTTGGGCTGCCAGCCCAAACTGCCCAGCCCTGCTGTCCCTGGGGCTCGGGGTCCTCTGGCTGCCATTAATGAAATTTTTCTGGCGAACCCCCTTTAACGTTCTGCAAACCCCCAGGTGAACTTCAGTTTGGGAACCACTGGTACAGAGCAGGGGTCAGCAACTGATGGCACACATGCCAAAGGTGGCATGCCAGCTGATTTTTGATGTTCTGGGGTTCCAGCTGCTGCCCCATTGCCAGCCGAGGTCCCAGCTGCCGACCCCACTCAGCACCCGCTGCTGATCTGGGGACCCCCAAGGAACCCCAGGCTGGTAGCAGGCTAAGCAGGCCGGTGGCTGAGATCCCGGCTGAGCCACTCAACCTACTGTCGGCCTGGAGTTCCATTCACTCAGTTGGCAGCAGGCTGAGCGGGACTGAATTCAATGAAATAGGAAAACAAGAGCATCTTAATGACAAAGTGCAAGAACCTAGAGATCCTCCTGAAGCACAGTGATAGTTCTGATTTAAATGGACTTGAACTGTATGAAGAATTGAGTACACTGTCATCAGTGTTGGCGCATGCAAAATCGGTGATGGACGTTGTACAGTTTATTCATACCAGCAAACTTGTTGAGATATATATATATATATATATATATATATATATATATATATATATATATCTCCTAATGTGTACATTA
This sequence comes from Gopherus flavomarginatus, assembly GCF_025201925.1. Lineage (NCBI taxonomy): Eukaryota > Metazoa > Chordata > Testudines > Testudinidae > Gopherus > Gopherus flavomarginatus. The sequence continues at coordinate 106,432,113 of NC_066619.1, read as the reverse complement.
CCACTCATATTCTACTGAACATTTCTGTAACAGTAACATCAGGAGAACAGAGTTTCTCAAAACTAAAGCTCATTAAAAACTATCTCTGCTCTACAATGAGTCAGGAATGCTTGATTGGTCTTGCTATTCTTGCAATCAAACAAGACATCACTTTGTCTTTGTCACATGATGACATTATTACTGATTTTGCAGCCAAAAAAGCCAGGAAGATTGCTTTTAATTAAAAACAAATCTTGTTTCAATACCTCTTCATATAAATTTCCAATAAAATGGCGACAAATTAAAAAAATTATTTTTTACATCATTCTGTCAAATCAGAATTTTCTATAGTGCTACTTCTTTAGTGCTAGTTCATCAGCATTATGGTGTGCTTAATTAAGTTAAACTGGTTTTAATAACATGCATGTGGCAAGTTTTCCAATACTGCAAGCTTCTGTTTGTGTTGCTCAGAGCAAGTTAGGCACTGGGGCACCAGTTTAATAATTCCGCCTAGGGCACCATAAATCCTAAGGACAGCCCTAGCTCCCTGCTTGCCATGGCTCCGAGCAGCTCCTGGAAGCAGCGACATGTCCCTACTTTGGCTCTTATGTGTAGGGGTAGCTATGGGACTCCATGCTGCCTCTGCCCCAAGCACCAGTTCCACAGCTCCCATTGGCCAGGAACCACGACTGATGGGATCTACGGGGGTAGTGCCTGTGGATGGGGCAGTGCACAGAGCTGCCTGGCTGTGCTTCTGCATAGGAGCTGGATGGGGGGTGTGCCACTTCTTCTGAGAGCTGCTTGAGGTAAGCGCTGCCCAGAGTCTGCACCCCTGACCCCCTCCCATGCCCAAATCCTGATCCCCTCCTGCCCTCTGAACCCCTCGATCCCAGCTTGGAGCACTCTCCTGCACCCCAAATCCCTTATCCCCAGCCCCACCCCAGAGCTTGCACCTCCAGCTGGAGCCCTCACCACCCCCCACTCCCTAGCCCTGATCTCCCCCTCCCACCCTCCGAACCCCTTTGTTCCAACCCTCCTGCATCCCAAACCTCTACCCCCCAAGTCCGCACCCCCCCACACACACACTCTGAACCCCTCAGCCCCTCCTGCACCCTGAAGTCCTCATTTCCAGATCCAACGCGGAGCCCATACCCCCAGCCAGAGCCCTCACTCCCTCCCGCACCCCAACCCCCTGAATCAGCCCGGTTAAAATGAGCAAGTAAGGGTGGGCAGAGCATGCGAAAGAGGGAGGGGGAAGGAGTGAGTGGGAGCGGAGCCTCAGAGAAGGCGCAGGGGCTTTGAGGAGGGACGGGGCAAGGGTGTTCAGTTTTGTACCAGTAGAAAGTTGGCAACCCTTCTTGGGGTCAACAGACAGATGCATTAGTTCTTCCCTGCTGATCAGTGTTCGATAAAATATGCATAACTCTGATGAAAACCTGAAATGGTTTGTGTTACAACTTGTGAAATTTCAATAAAAATTTTATATTTTGGCAAAGCAGCTTGACTCTTTGAGGGCAAAAAAAAAGAGGAGGAGACACACACAATTGATTCTAGTTCCTCCTTTACAGCAAATTGCTCCCTCTCACCCAAAAACAAATTAACAATGCTGTGTGCTTTGGAAACTGGGTCCATTTCCTATATTTTGATTTGTCCTTCATACTAGAGGTTAAAATTTTTGAAGAGCACCTAAGTTCCATTGAATCCTAAGTAACTTAGGTGCTCTTGAAAGTTTTACCCTAGGTCATAAATTCCTTGCTGTGTTAAACAAGTAATTATCTGCACTCCTGCAAATTGAATGTTTGGCATCTGTTAATCCTAAGTGGGACAGTGCACTAAAGACTCTACATTAATTCTCATTCTGCAATTTATTAGGGTGCAGGAGACTGTTGTATGTTTCTTACAAAATCAGAACAATTGTAAGTTTCATAGGCCTTAATGCTACCATCACATGCACTGAGTGGATCTGCAGAAAATGGCAAAGCTTGAGGACTAAGTTGTTTATGCTAGGGATGGTGGGGAAGTATGTCATTGGGTAATAAGAGCTATAGGTGGTCATCACTTTTGAAAATAGGTCACTTAGGCCTCTATTTTTGAAAACTTTGGACTATAGAGTTAGTGAGTTTTCCCCTGCATACTAGTGCAGTGTATATAAAACCTGTATATGTGACTGTGGCACACAGTAACGTGTTTTTGGAAATAAAAACCATAATTAGTGGGAGTGAATGGAGGAGAGCCAGGAATTCCTTACTTTGACACTGGCTAGTTATATGGCCTTTTACCATGTGCCTATGTTACTGACCATGCACAAGGTGGGGACTCGGCTAGGACACCAGGCTGTCATAAGTGGACCTCTAGTAGAAAGAGAACCTGAGACATAATCCCTCGTGTCAGAGGCCTGGTATGAGGCAGGACCTGCTCACAGAATTTGGCAAGAACAGGGCTGATTCTCCAGAATATACAGTCCTAAGAAGTAGTAGTCACAGAGTGGTCATGAAAACACATCCCAATATAAGTAGTACAAAAACATTCCTCAAGGATAAGAGGAACACACCGACCCCTCCTAAAAGATAAGGTTGGGATTACAGTACATAATAGAGATGTTTTGATCAAACCAACATGTACAAGATGAGTGATAAACAGCGATGTCAGGGATCAATAGCTAACTATGTCACAGAAGCAGGACTAACATGTTTGTATCAGGGTATAAAGATGCATCTCAGAGGGTACGTCCAGACTACCCGCCCTATCGGCAGGTAGCGATTGATTTATCGGGGATCGATATATCGTGTCTCATCTAGACGCAATATATTGATCACTGAACGCGCTCCCTATCGACTCCGGAACTCCACCGGAGCGAGTGGCAGTAGCGGATTGACGGGGGAGCCGTGGACATTGATCCCGCTCCGTGAGGACCCGAGGTAAATCGATCTAAGATGCTTCGACTTCAGCTACGCTATTCACATAGCTGAAGTTGTGTATTTTAGATCGACACCCCCCCAGTGTAGACCAGCTCAGAGGGAATATCTTTGTCCAGCAGAGGGGGAATGGAAAGTCCTGCCGTTCACTGAGCTGCATCCATTGTCACGGGAATACCTGCCTTATTACCGTGCTTTGTCGACAATAAACCTGGCCTGGCGCCTTTGTATCTTAATGGATCTTGTGGTCATTGGGCGGTTCACTCAAGGTCTGCTGTGCTGTCTGCGCAGAGCTGGGGCAGCAGACAAGGAGAACACACACGCAGCCAAACATCTAATCACAGACTCAAACTTTGGTTCTAGCAATTGGGCTTGAGTGGCACTATTTCTATTTTTGGCAATTCAGGTGCACTTCTGAGGGTGCAGACTCCCTGTCTGGCCCCCTCATTGAGATGAGGAACTCTGTAGTCCAGCTGCCCTAGGCCTCAAGGTCAGTGCTGAACCCTCACACTGCTCCCAGTCTCTCCAGTAGCTTATGCATGCTCCCCAGAGCTCCAGTCTCATGTGCATTCCAGTTTAACTCTCCAAGGATCATGTGACAGAGAAAGCAAGGAACGCACAAGCTTTGCAAAGGAACTTCTAAAACGCTCACTTGATTCATAGATAGCACAGAAGAGATACAGATCCAGGCAAAATAACAAAAACCTGACTGCAACCCCCCTCTCTCCAGTGTTTTCAGTCCTGAGAGCCTTTGGGTTTTGAACTGTAGTGTTTGGGGAAGTCTGGTCCATCCTACCCCCATTCCTCCTGTTCTGGCAATGATCTCTCTGCCATTTTGTTAGAGAACCTGGCTCTTCTAAAAGCTGGGTTTGACATCTCTTCTTATGGCTTCATTCTTCTGGCCTTGAGTGGGGATGCTGGCAGAGGATCACTAAAAGTTAATTGCTCAGCCTGTCATCCCCTTTCCCCTTAATACTATCTGGCTAAGGCTAATCAGTTGTTGATGATTCTTGTTATGACCCTGTTTCAGGTTCACAAACATGGTCTGCCAACTATAAAATGGAAACTTTAATCTACATTGAAGGTTATAGTCCTTTAAAAGAGTTCATAAAATCAAATGGAATCCTTACGTTTACAAAGACAGGTTTCCAGAACTGTCACAGCTATTACCTCATTTATAAAACACTTCAGATTGATGTGACAGGGTGAAGATGGTAACCTGCAAAGGAAACCAAAACAGGGCTCATGCCCCCGTCTGCTTCATGATTTATAAAGGGGCTTTTTCTTGTATTTCGCATCAGAAATTCAGGTGTCATACCTCCATCATTCTTGTAGCTTTTTTTAATGAACACTTTTCAGACTTTCATCCTCATTTTAACTGTGGACACCAGAACTGGACTAGAATCCAGTAATGTTCTCACCAGTGCTATCGACTGAGTTTACAACATACCTACCTAAATCTTCCAGGAATTCCTCTATCAAGGAGAAGTAGATTTGACATTCCTATTGTTTTCCACCATGGGTGGGTGGGGGAGCGAGGAAAAATATATATCTTTATCCCCCAGCCCTTTGTCAGCAGTTTACAAGTAGGAATAATGTGGGGTGGGGAGTGTGTGTGTGTGTGTGTATGTATGCATATAGATAAAACGAAGTCTGGCCTTAGTCTATGTGTCTCTTCCTTGGACTAAAACCCATGGCATAATCTGTAGAGAGAGAGAGAGGCAGCTAATAAATCCATAATCCTCACAATGGGAAAATAATTAATTTAAAATAAACAATGCCAAATCTCAGGAGTTGCTGATGTAAACAAACCTTGTGGTAACAAAACCAAAACCACATTTTTAGATATGCTGTCTGAAGCTTGATAAAACTTCAAAGAATTATTTTATAAAGATTTATTCATTTCAGTTGTGGGTAATATTATTTGACTAAAGTAGCTTAAATGAATTTAAGGTCTGCGTATCTAACCATGTAGTTTGGCTTGTCAGTCACTAGCTGGCGCACACAGATCTGAAGGGCTCTGTGGCAGTGCATTTCTTGATTTGAGTGCTGCTGTTGTGTGTAAATAAGAACACAAATCCTTATATTTTGTGGGTGGTGTACCCCAAAGGCTGCCTGTAGGGCTACAAAATCCTTTATTCAAACCGATTTTATAGTTTAAAAAAATTAATTGCCAAATTCTGCCTTTAAACACCATGTGGAACTTCCCTGGATTCTAATGAGAGTTAAATGCACATATTTGTGGGCTGATTTTGGCCTCAAGAGCTCAGTTCAGCTCAGTTGTGGATGTGTTTTACATACTTTTTAAATAGTATCCTATGTATTTATTGTGGTATTATATAAACTTATTATGTTTGCATTCTAAATATAGAAAATAGTTCAATTCAATATTGTGGTCTGGTATTCGTTGGTGCTCGCTGTGCACAGTAAATAGTTTGATGGTTCCATTTAGGTAATAGTGAGCCATAATATAAATCTATGTTCACTATCAGTAAGTAATGAACCCACCATGTTAATTCTCTAGCATTTGGGTCTCAACGGACAGAGAACTATGGCTATCCTCCTTAATGAATGGGGATCGTTCGCCATCAGAGCTCATGGCTCTGTGCCTTTGTTAGAAATACATAAACTAAAAAGGTCCTAACTGCATTGCGTGATACAAATATCAAGTGATAGAACATTTTGATGATAGACTTTCCATTGTGCCCGAGCAGAATTTGGGGGATGCAGTAAGCCAGTGATGGCTCCTGAGTTGTGCACCACCCCTCCTTAGTGCAGCTCAAGGGGAGATCTGTAAGTGCCCTTATTCCAGTGCAAGGTAGATATAGTGGAACTCTGGTACATCTCCCCCTGCTACACATGCCTTGCCTCCCTACACCAGGTGGATCAGAAGGTGGCTACACCACTTCCACCAGTTTTACACCAGTTGATAGTTCCCCTTACCCAAAGGGAATTCTCAGCTGGCACCACAGAGCATGCTGGAGAATGTAGCCTCAGAGATTGATCTTCCCAGCAGATGCTATTGCTTATTCTGGATGCTGTTGCCACTAGAGGCCTTTTCAGTGCTGCTTTAGTTTCTAGTCTTCATGATGCTGTATAACTAAGATGATACGGGTGAGATGGTGTGCTGTACCACAGTCAGCTGCAGCAGTGATGTTTACGGGAAAGACAATGGTGCCTACCTCTGTCCCTTTATTGATATCGTAGGGTACTTGTGAAGTGAGAGAGACTGGGGTTCATGCATTTTTAACCCAGGGCAGTGTGGCACCAACCTGCCCACATAAAGCGTTCCTGTTACATCTCAAGATTGTCTAGTCCTTAGCATAATGCTCTTGTGCACTACCCACAAGGTCTGGTCATAATCTGGGCCAAGGATTGAGCTAGGTATTTGTATGGCCCTGCTCACAGAGTCCCTCACAAATACCCTTGTGTTAAGTAAGGAGATAGTCTCCTTGTTTTAGTGACCGGGTTCTCAAGCACAGGGAGAGCAAGTCAATCGTTCACAGTCAGACTGCAGCCAAGTATGGTGTTGAATATAAATCTTTTGAGTGCCAGCTGTGCGCTTTAGCTACAACACCTTCCTTATTCTTCTTAACAGGATCATGAGGATCCTGGCCTGCAACCCACTTCACCTTTTGCTGCATATAGGATCATGGAATCTAGGTTGTTAGTGTTCTGCTCTAAATATAAATGGATCTTCCATCTGCTGAATTCTTCTATTCGCCCTGACCAGGCTCACTTACCTTCACTGGAAGAGAGAGATTTTAAATAACTGAAAGTATTTGGGGCAACTACAATTTTGGATTGACCTTTAGTTTAGTCATTCAGAGCCTGAATGATATTTAAAGGGTACTCTTTATTTTGTGTTAGCTATTTTGGAGGCTGAAGGTAGAAGAAAGCAACAGGAGTCAGACCTTGCTCCCCATGAAGTCAATGACAAAACTCTCTTGTTGACTTCAGAGAGCAGGATCAAACCTTGACATGGAAACAATCATTAGGTCTGCCTTATAAAAAGCTTTTGCTGCCACTTTAACAAAACACTTCTTCCCACCCCTCCCTCCAGTTCTCATATTGTCTCCTTCAACTACAGTCATTTGCATAATGAAAAACTATACCTTTTTTTCTTTAAAGGCACTTCCATGTTTGGGAGGTAGCTTTAACCAGCTTAATTACATTTCACTGGAGTTTAATGAAAGATTTTGCATTAAAACATATATCCAAATTATGCAATCCTTGCTCACGTTAAGTAGTAACTAATTTTGATTCCCATTGGTTTTTTTCAGCAGGACTGCTCTCAGTAAGGCACTACTCAGACTGTGCGAAGATTTTAGAATCTGGTGCTATGTAAGGTTCCTGTTAAATTGAACAAAGAAATAATAATTTAAAAAAGCTCAAACAATCAACAATATAGCCCACAGAGTGAAATTTGCAAAAGTTATTTATTTTAACTAATTTGGCGACTTTTGCAACATCTTCCTGTTTTGCCATGAGTTCTTTGCAATGTGAAAAGAAGAAACTTTGCTCACCATTACTGGAACCCTCCTGCAATCATGAATCTTTTATTTCCCCAAACTCAGATAAAAATTTTGCTTCCGGCCTCCAATTCTTGTCTGATCTTGACTGTATGGTACCAAATTGAGCAAACAGAATACTTCAAGTACATCGAAAACTGAATTAGTCTCATCATGATCACAGACTCAGAAGTCAGTGTATGAGTGAATAATTTTGAAATGGAAATGCTTATGAAGAATCATCTGAGTATATCTTTTTACTATTGGATATTGTCCTGAGTCCTGCCCCGTTTGGCTGGCTCATGAGTAGATAAAGCTTTGTCCTCCTCACTCATTAATCTGCACTGAATAGTCCTTCCACATTAGAGAACTTTTCTCCTAGAAAAGCATGATCAAATTCTAAGTGTTCATATAATGTGTGATACTGCATGAGTCTGGGATTAGTGTGCACACTACCCTGATTGACTTGTGCCATATGCATGGAACAATTTTGTGTATGTAAAGATACATCTGCACTGTTAAAAATTTGAGCCTCTGTGTTTCAGTAATCTTGGCATCCCTTTGTGTCCACTTGTCAAACTTCATTGGCCAGGCACTAAGTCGAATGTCTACATGGAAACTCTTTTTTCCTTTTTTTGCTTTTAGTAAGGTGTCAGATTCACAGGGATGCTGCACAAATGAACAGCTACTTGTGTTTCTGCACAATGAGACATTTCACAAGTAATGAGTCACGATAGCCTAATATACAGGATCACTGAAAATTATTAGTATTTCCTGCAAGTTTTTAATTGAAAATTTTCAGCAGCTTTTGGAACAAGTGCAGCTAACTGGGCAGTTTCCTCGCAATTTTCTCAGTCATAGATATTTCATTGGTATGTTCTGAATTTATGAAGATGGGAACCAATTGATTCATATGTGAATTAACCAATATTGGGATCATATCACTGCTCATCAAAGCATTCAATTTATAGCTTGTCTTCTGTTTGGATGCTACCGCTTTATATTAGTTTAGCCATCACCTTGTTCTAATGTGCACCTTGATGTGGGTAACCTGTGAATTTTCAGTTAGTTTAGGGGAGCTAACACTTACTTGGTGTTGCAATATGCTGATATCACGATGCCTCAGTGCAATCAGATTTGAAACTGATACTGAAATGGAGAGCCCAGTTTAATTTTGCATTCTCTATTTGAGTGTCAAATGGTTAAGGAAATAAAAATAGTTTCCCTATCCATGTTAATTCACGCCTTGTATACCAAAAAAATGAATTCTATCACTTGAATACATGGTTAGCTGATGGGGGTGTTCCACCTTATACATCTTAAAGTATTTCTCATTCCTTCTGCTTTATATGATCTTCCTCGGCATTTCTCCACATATGCAGTGTTGGAAAAATCCATACATTTATTGTGCTTCTCCCCACTCTGTTTTCTGTGGTTTCAACTGTGACCAGTATTTCTTGTTGATATTTTTATACCTTTTAGCCTACAGTAAACAACTGAGCCCGCTGGCCCAGATTTCATAATCCAACAATAGATGCACTGTCAGTGTGCAGTTAATGTGAGTAAGTGCCAAGTGAATAATACTGTTGGAGCAATTACAGCTGTTAAACTTTGCAGTAACTTGGCCTTTGGATTTAACTCTCTCTCACTTTGCCCGGAGCCACAAATAAACTTGGGAGGACTTCCCAGGTCAGAAGAGAACGCAGACAAACTCCTTGCTGTGGAGATAGTATGTACAATGTTTGTACTGCATGAGGACTGGTGGTGCTTATTTTGAATGATCTGGTTGCCATGATACTTGTAAAGCATTCCTTACTTCAGCAACTAGAGCTGGCATTGTGGTATGTGGCATGAATTTATACAGCTTAGCTTGATAGCTCCCGTCAAACTCACTGGCCAGATTCCCACATACTTAAGTGCAGGATTGGGCCCTGTGGGAGTAGACACTTGAGGAAAAAGTCACTTCCAATATTTGTGGTGACTAGGTAAATCAGAGAAGAAATCCACAGAGACTGATTTTTACATAATATTTAATCCTCAAGCCTGTGTATGAATGCTGCTGTACATGGCCGATTAGCTGACTGCTCAGATCTGGGTAGATGTTTTGTTTAAGTGAAGAAACTCTGGGCCCAATCTCAGCTGGTGTAAACTGACCTAGCTCCATTGGTAGTGTTAACTTATAACAACCAGGGATCTGGCCCTGTGCCTCAGGAAGAGGTCTCTACCGTAGAAGTCTACAGTCCCTTTACTCCTTCTCTGCCATCACACAGTCCTTGGGAAAGGAGTATGCTATGAGAGTGCTTGCTTTTTTCTCCTTGGTAAAATGGCTTTTTATTGGAGCAGGCTTTTGGAGTTAGGGGGAGGGAGCCCACTAAAAATACTGATGGGGGTGGAAAATACTGATGGGAAAAAAAATCAAAACTGAGAAATTGTCAGCTGACAACTGAAAGTTTTTTTTTTTTTTTTGTTTTTTGTTTTGTTTTTTTTTTTGCTTTGAGCCAAAAGCTTTTGTTGAAAACGGTTTTCCATGGAAAGCACTCTTCACAAAACATATATATTTGGTTGAAAATCCAATTTTTCCCTCAGAATTTCAGTGGAAGACTTTTGACCAGCCCTACTTTCCCTTCACCTCGTGATGCATTTTGGCTTTGTGGGTGAATATTTTTCTTCTCTGGTCCTGTGCTATGCAGTAAAAAATAGCAACTTGTACCAAGACCAGATACTTTCTCTACTTTAAATATGGTGTAGTAGCTCTTACCCTAGTCTTGGCTGTGACTCTTTTAAGTGTGTCCTTTTGGGATAATAGATTGAAAAGTATAAGAATTTCATGAGTAAAATCATTTGATTTGTGCTACGGTTGTTTGTTGATATTACAACCAAGATAACTACATTAGAAGAACATTAAGGTTTCCAACTCTACTTTCAAAAGTTGGGAATACAGAATTAAGATTGTCTGTGCAACCTTAATTTGATGCCTGTGTGTGTCTGCATTGTGTTAGTCTATAATTACACGATCACATTCCGCATTTTTATATAAGATCCCTGCCTCATTCAGTGCTCTTGGTTCCTGAGCCTGGTGCCACAGCAGCTCCTGGCTCCTTGGAAGAACAACTGCCAGAGAGGTCTGGCTTAGGCCCTGCTGCCTTAGGATAGAGCATGCCCAGTGGAAGTGGAACTTTCTGAGAATTTACCATGCACTACTGAGCGTGTGCAAACTATAATTTGTTTTCACAGGGTTATAACTTGTGCAAATTTGGGTGGATTTTCTTAGTTGTGGCTAAAATTCACATCCTTACAGCAGTGTGTGTGTGTGTGTGTCTCTCTCTCTCTCACGCACACACACGCACACACCCCTACTTGCTCCCTTGGGCGAAATTCCAAGTCCCTGCTCCAAAACATGGAGGCACTGGAGTTTCTCAATGAAATAGCTGTACAAATTTTTTAACGTGGGCAAAACAATGCATTTTTCCACAGTGTTTTCCCTAACCTTATTCTGAGAGAGAAAGCTGAACTCTTTTTGATGAAACTTTCCAAAAAATAGTCATTCTGAGAAGACACTTGGCATGAGCAATTTCAGCCTGAATGGTTGAGTTTTGGCACAGTTATAAGCAATTGAAAACAGGATCTTCTAAGGGAAAGCATTAGGCAACCTTAACTATAGCTTGTGTAGGGGCTAAAGTGAAGGGAAAGTGTGCAGTATCCCCTTCTCTGCAAAAAGTAGAGGAAGAAGCCATTTGAGATTGGTCAGCTCCCCTTGTATCTTCTTTTTCAGCTGCTGGAGAAATATGTACAATCTGAAATGGGGACAGTAGGAGGAGCTGGTGTCTGGTTGTGGAGTTCTTGGCCCTAAGTCTTCTCTCCAGTTGGTGAAACAGCACTAGTTCCTAATGGAGGCTCTCTTCTTGGGCAATTGATTTTCTACCTGCCTCCTTTCTCTACAGGATGGCCTTCCAGGGAAAAGGAAGGAGGGGGATCCTGCATCATCCAACATTCCTTCTGTTCCAGAGGAGAAAGGAGCCCTTCCAGTGGCTTCTTATTTCCTACCCCCAAATCCAGGGAAAATGGATTCCCTCTATTCCCAATCTCTACAGGTCCCCAAACTGTGGGTATGCCCCCCCTTGAGGGATATGGAGGAATTTTGGGGGGGGCATGGCTGAGGCCTGGGCCAGGCCCCACTGGGGATGGGGAGGGACTCTGCTCCTGGTCCCCAGTCCTGCATCTGGGGCCCCAGCTGTGGCCCCAGTCTCGACCCCTTACTCCTGTTTGCATGTCCCCGTCCCCTTGAGCCATAGACTCACTCTGATAGGGTGGAGTGAGTGGCTGACATCACAGGGAATGTTCCTCTGGACAGTTCCACACACTGCATGTGAGGGCACACAACGAGAGAATGGAGAGGAAAACCAGTTAAGTGATTTGCCTTAGGAGCTCTATGAACTAGATTGACCAGTCAAAAGCCTGGGTTCTACTACTTGGCCTGACACTAGCTTGCTTGTGAGCTTGGACAACATAGCTTCTGTTTCACCACCTGGGAAATTGCCAGAAAGGGACTTGGTATAATAAACTTTAAATGTTGCTATTGGTGGCCTCTGCAAAAAATCTGTGTTGGACAAAATAAGTGCAAATTCAGGCAGGTGAAATTCAGAGACGAAAAACAGGTGAAATGGAAAAACTAAAATTTTGTTTTTGTCTGAAACAAATACTGTTCTCAGGGGTGGCTCTAGCTTTTTTTGCCACCCCAAGCATGGCAGTCAGGCAGCTTTCGACGGCTTGCCTGCGGGAGGTTCCCGGTCCCGCGGATTTGATGACTTTCCTGCAGGAGGTCCGCCAGTCTTGCGGCTTTGGCGTACCTGCCGCCGAATCTGCGGGGACGGCGGACCTCCTGCAGGCATGCTGCTGATGGCTGCCTGACTGCTGTCCTCGTGGGGACTGGCAGGGCACGCGCTTGGAGCGCTGGTGCCGAAAGCTGCCGCTGCCCGTTTTCTTGCTCTTCAGTGAGTCATCCTTCCTCATGCAGGAGTTTCTGTTGAGTATGTGTTAGCAGAATTGAGCCCTTCATTTACATTCTTCAAGTGCCTGTGTTAGTATATGTTGACTTTTTTCCCCAAAAGCTATAAAGGTTGTTTTTTAAAGAAACAAAATTTTGATTTCAGAGTAAACCTAAATATAACTGAGGGCAAGTGCACAGAGGAATGTTTTTATTTTAACTTAGAATGGAATCAGGTTTACTTTAACAAAAAATAAGCACTGTAAAAACCTATAACAGTCTTGGGAAATGCTGAATTTAGCTATCTCTACTCTAGAAAAATCACTGCAATTAAGGCTCGGGGGCCATGCATTTTCTAGTAAGCCTACAGGAGTATTTGTTGGCAATGTAAAGTCTCACTGTGGAGATCTGTATTTGGTCTCTTGGGCTGTGTGATGGTTTAATCTTCTCCAAAACAAATGAAAGGACAAGATTATATGCGCACTCAACAGCTTTAGTTCTTCTTATATATATTAAATTGTTTAGGCATTGGTTAATTCCTTTGATTAAGGAACCTCCTTTACCATCTAATATTAAAGTTCAAATCTGTATTCCCTGAGAGAAGAGAAACTTCTAGTTTGAAAAGATATTTTAAATATATTGTTAAATTTCATGTAACATATGATACAGTTCTCTCAAAAAAGGCCTCACACTGAAGAACAGTGAATTTTTAGGAGTAGTCTTCTATATCATGTACACAGGAGCAAAAAAATATGGGAAATTGAATATTTAAGTGATCTGCATTTAATCTGACTCTTAGCTAAATAGAGGCTAAATGTATATTTAGTTCACAAATATGGCTAAACAGTGAAAGATGTGAAACAGTACATACAACCATATATCATCTTAAATCACTCATAAGTTTTGATTAATTTTGAGACAGGTTTCCTCTGATTTGTTAAAAGCACTTGTTTTGCAGTGAAGGCTAAGTCCATGGCAAGTGTGACGTTAAAATGTCATAAAAAGAAACTGATAAAGGACCAAAAAACATACCTTTTTTTTAAAGGTGACTTCCTCCTATTGATGGCTCAAAACTTTGTTCAAACCAACTTAGTTCAAATGTTTAGAAAACTGCTACTTGTATCTCTTGTGTGGAGAAATGTACAAAAAAAATCTAAAACAAAAAAAGCAAAAACAAAACTTTGCAGTTCAGCTCTTTAAAAAAGCAAGTTTGCCAAGATGTAAAACTATACAGTAAGTCCAATTTATGTGCATTCATTACTATTTATTGAATCAAAATACCCAGTCTGGAATATTCATGTGAATTATAATAAAATCTACAACTTCTTAATCCTAGATTAGTAGCCAGGGCTGGCTCCAGGCACTAGCATTCCAAGCAGGTGCTTGGGGCGACAATCTGCAAGAGGCAGCAGTCTGTGTGTTTTTGCCCCCTAAGCAGCGTGCCGAATTGCCGCCACGGATGGCGGGGGCAGTCCATGTGCTGTTAGGGTGGCTTGCGCGTTTCCGCGGTGGTGGCAATTCGGCAGCAGCTTCTATGTTCAGCTGTCCGCGGCGGCGCAGTTTCTGTCTTCTGGCTGAAGACAGAAGCTGCTGCTGAATTGCCCCCGCCATGGAAACGCGCATGCCACCCTAACGGCACACGAACTGCCCCCACCGTCTGCAGCGGCAGTTCGGCGCGCTGCTTGGGGCGGCGAAAACAGTAGAACTGGCCCTGTTAGTAGCAACCCATCAGACTTCCATAAATGCTTGTGTTCATGATATTTCTACCATTTTCCTTCTTGGTTAATCCAACATCATGTTTCTTAGGAGAGCTGAAATCCCTTATTGCCATATTTACCTGAGTTTGCCGCCAATCCAACTTGCACAAGGATTGTGTGATATGTGAAGAAGAGAAGATGAATTGGCATTGGTTAATACATAAAGGAGGGACCTCGGAGGGAAAGTCACAGTTTTACAGGAAGTGATTTTGTGGCTTCAGTAGGTGGCATTCTCCTCTCTGACTCTTTCCACTTTTTAGTTCTATTTTGTTGTTTTTAGGTGAACCTTTAACTTTGAATGTCCTTCTTTCTACAGTTTGATTATTTTTCTATTCATGTTGAGAGCTTGGGAGGAACAGATTCTATTGCAAGATCTTCAGAGCTTCTTTTCACTCTTTGTACTTCCTAGTGCAGGGCAGTGGCTTTCAACCTTTCCAGACTACTGTCCTCTTTCAGGGCTCTGATTTGTCTTGTGTACCCCCAAGTTACACCTCATTGAAAAACTACTTGCTTACAAAATCAGACATAAAAATATGGGAGTGTCACAGCACAGTATTACTGAAAGTTTGCTTTTTTTACCTATAATTATAAATCAATTGGAATATAAATATTGTACTTACATTTCAGTGTATCATATATAAAGCAGTATAAACAAGACATCTGTATGAAATTTTAGTTTGTACTGGCTTCGCTAGTGCTTTTTACGTAGCCTGTTGTAAAACTAGGCAAATATCTAGATGAGTTGATGAACCCCCTGGAAGACCTCTGCATAACCCCAGGGGTATGCATACCCCTGCTTGAGAACCACTATTCTAGAACTGCTAGGTGCTATTGCAATATAGATATTGAATGATAATGTTGTAGAATGAGGGGTGGTTTGTCCTGCTTATTTCCTGAATTTGTTTTAATCAACAGTTCTGCAACTCAAGATATATCTGGTAGAGTCCTCATTGAGTTAAGGGCTGATATGTTTTCCTGCGTGGTGTCTCTTGCTCTTAACCCAATTAAAAACAATATAAGGAAACACCCTGGCACACTTGGGTCCCAGATAAATATTTACTAAACCTATGCAAACATACAAGACCTAGTTACATATAAACACTGCTGCTCTAGCTGGTTTCTGGCAGCTTCTAAAACTTCGATCACAGTGAGCTGGAGGGCTTACAAATTCATGGGATACTGCCTTATTCCAGTAGAGTTATTTGCTGAATAAATCTGATTTTAGACACTGTGGTTTACTAAATTTAATGCTGAAAAAGATTTTTGGGGAAATTTTGTTTGTTGAGATGCTTCCCTTTCCACTGAAGGGGACACAGGACAGTACATTCTCCCTGTCTCCAGTCGTGGCAGTTGGCCCAACAGGCTGTTTGTTGATGGGAAATTTTGTATGGGGAAATTTAAAATGTCTCATTTAAACAAACATAACAGAATCCTCAGTCTGGAAAAGAAGATAATCATGGGTGCAGGAAAAACTGTGGACCCTTTGATGGATCTCTCAGCACTGTTTTATTGCTTTCTCCAATATTGAAAACCGTTCTCAATTTCCATAAACATAAAATAGCTTTGACCAGATTATATTGTCATCTATAGGGGGGTAAATTTGGAATGACTCCAGACTTCTTTGGAACTGAGGAATTACTTCAGATGTATGGCTGGATAGCAGAGAGAAGTCTTACTTCTGTCGTTAACTGTGACTTTGGGTGAAATCCTGGCCTAATTGAAGTGCTGCTGCTCCCTTTTTAACCCATCTTTTGGGAAATTCATTTCCAAACTCACCCGACTCCGCTCAGAAATAGTGGCAGCAAAGATGGGAATTACATTCCCATCTGTGACATGTGAGCTTCAAAGTTTATTTTGGACTATGCAATTGTGAATATTGTTAAAAATAAGAAATTTCCCACCCTCTTTTTTAAAAGGAAATTACAGTCTATAAGGCTTAATGACTCAATTCTAAAGTTGAGCAGCTAAAATTAGAAAATGCAGAAATGTAGATTCTACAGTGACACTAACTCAGCCACATTAAACTTTCTGTGTGTGTATGTATTCTATAGTATTTGTTTTATGGCACAAACAGTACTTAGTTTGAATAATGCTTTGGAATCCTTCAGGAATAAAGCTATTAGCATAAAATATTAACATAATCACCCAAAAGACTGAGGACTTTTTACCCAGAAAATTTATCTCATTGTCTAACTTTTGAAAGAAAAATCCCTGTTTATATACAGCTGCGTGTAGACATACACAGATAAAATACGAGAAAACAGGTCTTGCCTGTGTGCCTTTTGTGTATATGGTGTTTCCTTTTATGAATAAGCCAAAGAGGAACGTTTGCATCCCATAAATCTCTTACCAGAATTATTCCAGCAAAAGAAACCACAGATGTAACTGCCAGTCTTAGGTTTCTAACACATTACTCTGCCAGTCCCATGTGAGCTTCCAAATTCAAAGTCTGTGTTGCTCTGAAATTCAATTGGGGTGCCTGCATTTTAGCTTTCTGGATTGTTTGCCTGACAGAATCAAAACTTTATTGAAAGAAGTGCAGCAGTGAGTCCTTGTGTTTGAATATCTTCATTTTGTCTTTCATGCTGAGGATTAGGGTTCTAAATATCTCCCTTCAACTTGATCCCATCCTGGTGCTGCTCATTGAAGATATTACTGAAAACTTCAAACACACAAATGCAGGGATGAAGTTTATCACTGTCAAATATGATTAAATGCAGCATGAAACCTACCTGAAAGGATTTGCCTTGCAGGCTACACACTACTTTAACCTGACCCATACAGTAGGTGTTAGGTGGATTACTCCTGTTTTATCAGTGTTTGCAAAGCAAAAAAATGATGTGTGCATTTGTGACAAAACAAAATACCAATAAAATGATGCTACTTGGTAGAAAAATCTAGCTGGTCTGAATCTCTTGATATCTTGAATCTCTGCCTAGCCTTATGTTCCTGTCCTGAATGCCACTCTAATATCTATTGCATTCAGAATCTAAGTCTGTGCCATGGCTTCAGAATCGCAAAGTGACAAATGAGCCCACTTACGTTGCTGTCTTGATTCTGATGTCGTTATTCATTTGCAAGCTAATTCATTATTTAAAGAAGACAACATGGGTCTCCTAATGTATTAGGAAGAGGCAAGACGACGACTCAGAAATTCATGGGGAGTTTGAACTGACCTGACACACTGGCATCCTAGATTATCTTCTGGGGTTGCATAAACTTCCAGACATTCACAACCATACATGCCAGAGGAATGTGGGAACACCTGTCTCCTGATTCTGCATGATGTGATCTCAGGATATGGTATTGAATGTGATTGGTGTTATAACGTAAACGCATTAAAACTGCTAACTGTGATGGATGGTTAAGCAATTGTAGTTTAGGAGAACAGCAGAAATGTGCTCCAAAGGAACATAGCACAATTGCAGGCCAGATCTTCAGCTGGTGTAAATTGGCATAGCTATATTGCCAGTTTATGCCAACCAATGATCTGGCCCTAAGGTGGTCACCTTATTGCAGTTAAAATATTTACACAGTCAAGGATAGCAGATGCCCTTGTGGTTTAGATGTGATAAGTAACTTCATCTGTAAGTGCTGTCCTACTCTGAAAAATGGCATCACGCAATGCAATGCATCTGATTTTACCAGTTAAAAAGCTGGCATTTCTAATTGCCAGCCTTGCAAACTCAATTAGGATCTGAGAATCAAGCTGGGGTTCTCATTTCCTGACCAGAGAGAAGAGTTCTGTTGGCCAATTATACTTTTTTTTTTTTTTTTTTAAATACCTGTGCAACATTGTTACTATGAGGGGGGCTGCTTGCTCTTGGGATCGGAACTTCTGAAACCACTTTTCTAATGATGCACAAGAAGGAATAGAATGCAGCCCAGTCCTGCCTGTGCTGGCTCTGGTTGGCTAACGGAGTAGAAAGCAGCAGAAGCTTACATTTGTCAGGTCAAAATAATATGCAATGTTGACTATAGAGGGAGCAGATCAGGTGAGTATGAAAGTGCCACTTTTCCATAGTCGATTTTCAAAATAAATCAATACCCCAAAAAAGCAGGGACATTCTCCTCCTTGTGACAATTTTTATATTCTACATGTATTTGTGGGTTTTATTAACTGAGAGAAGTTACCCTAGGAAATAATGGGCCACATCCACAGTGAAAAGATTATTTATAACAGCTGAGGACCTGTCTGGAAGTCTTTGGGGGCATGAAACAGTTCTAAATATTACTGCCTTACAAAGAGATTATCATTGGTATGTAGTCATTTTGTCTTTAGAAGGTGATTTTTCTCTGTGCATGTTGGCTGTCAAGTGGTCAGCACACTTTTCAAGGAGCAGAGAAGAATGTTATTAACTGATTAATATAGAGAAAATGATGTACATAGTTCATAATTTAATCTATCACCAAATAACCAGGGGGGGCTAATTTTGGCCAATATCTGCAGGTTTTCATAAATTCCTAGGCCACAAAGGACCATAGTGATCATCTAATCTGATCTCTTGTATAACAGAACTTCCCCAAAACAATTCTTAGAGCCTATCTTTTAGAAAAACCTGCAATATGAATTTTAAAAATGTCAGTGACAGACACCCAACCAGGACCCTTGTGTAGCCGGGTGGACCCCTGCTCCGGCCCGGAAGGGGTTAAAAGAGCCCTGGATAAGGGCTGGGGCTGGAGAAAGCAGCCTTTTAGGCTGGGCTGATTGGGGAAGTGGCAGCAGCTGGGGCCATGCCCCAAACTGAGCAACAGGCCCTTATATAAGGGCAGAGAAGCCAGGAGCCTACACAGTCTCTCTCTGCGTTGAGAGAGAGAAGGGCCTGGCTGGAGGGAACCCAAATAAGGTACCTAGGGTGAAGCAGGATTGGGGAAAGGCAGAGGAGCTGGAGAGCTCCTGCCTGGAAAGCCCTAGGCTGCAGCCTAGCAGAAGGCTAAGAGGTACTGGGCATTGGAGGGTGCCACCCATGGGTAGGCCAAGGCAGCAGGTCCAACCCCCTTTGCCGATGATGAGAGGCTAATACTGCAGTCTGCCCCAGGGCGTGGGGCTAACTAATGACTGGGCAGTTGCCAAGACACTGAGGCAAAATGGGGATAGAGGGTGGGGGGTTCCCAGGGAGGGGAAACCCCTAAGAAAGAGGAAGGGGTTACTGCCAGGGGGCAGAACCCCACCCAAAAGGGGCACCGGGGTCCAGGGAGGACACGGGACCAGTAGCCGAAAGGCGGATCACCGGCCTGCAGAGGGCGCTCAGAGCTGGAATTTGAGCTAATTCCCGAAGCAACCAGCAGGAGGCGCTGCGGGGGTGAGTCGCGCCCGGTTACACCTTGGTAAATTGTTCCACAGGTTGGTTACTCACTGCTAAAAATGTACATCTTGTTTCCAGTCTGAATTTGTCTAGCTTCAATTTTCAGCCATTGGATTGTGTTATACCTTTTGTCTGCTAGATCAAAGAGCCCATTATCAAATATTTGTTCCCCACGTAGGTATTTGCAGATCATAACCAAATCACCTCTTAACCTTCTCGTAGTTAGGCTCAAGGAATTCAATCCATTTATCTTATCACTATAAGGCACGTGTTCTAATCCTTTAGTCCTTCTTGTGGCTCTTCTCTGAAGCCTCTCAAATTTATCAACATCCTGCTTGAATTGTGGGCACCAGAACTAGACTCAGTATTCCAGCAGCAGTTGCACCAGTGCCAAATACAGGGATAAAATAATCACTCTACTCATATGCGCGATTTCCCTGTTTCTGCATCCAAGTTGCATTAGCCCTTTTGGCCACAGTTGTACAGGAAGCTCATGTTCAGCTGATTTATCCACCATGACTTCCAAATCTTTATCAGTCATCGCTTCCCAGGCTAGAGTCTCCAGCATATAAGTATGTCCTACATTCTGTGTTCCTAGATGTATACATTTAGCCATATTAAAATGTATATTGTTTGCTTGGGCCATGCAATCAAGATCACTCTGTATCAGCAACCTACTCTTTTAATTATTTACCACTCCCCCAATTTTTGCTATCTGCAAACTTTATCAGCCATGATATTATATTTTCTTCCAGGTCATTGAAAATCATGTTAAATAGCATAGACCCCACTGGAAAGCCACCTGCTCAAAGATGAGTCCCCATTTACAATGACATTTTGAGGCCTATCAGTTAGCTAGTTTTAGGTATAGTGCTTATTATGGGGTAGGTGAACTGCTGACCTTTTGCAGTCCTTTGTGTGCATCTTGCTCAGGAATAAGTCTTCATGCCTTTATTTTCGGGGTGAATCCCATGATTCTCCTGTTCTTAGGCCAGGTCTTAGGCTACAGTAACCTGCAGGTCAATTGTGCTCACCCCAACTGGTCTATCTGGGTTGGGGTATGTGTGGTTCTTCCTTTTCAAAGTTTGACCAGCGGTGAGTACAATGACACCCCACACAGGCTGCCTTAAACCAAAGTATTGTTTAATCTTATACTTTGTTCTTAACATTAAGAGGAAAAGGGATTCTAAATGCCCCGAAATGACTGCATGTCTGACTACCTTACCTAAAGTCTCTAATCTCTGAGAGTTTGGGGATCAGTCTGTTCCCCAGAAGTCTCTGCAACAAATGCTACCCTTCAGAAAAAGTGTATCCTTGTAAAAACTAGTCAGAGCTTTTCTCCTCTCTTGCCAGACTTCTTAGCTCTGCTAGTCTTAGTGGGCTCCGAGCCAGAACATCAAAGTGAATGGCTCCTGTGGTGTTTCATATGTTTGGGGAGAAGCGCCTGTCTCGTTCCATCTCCTACTTTCCCATCTTTTTGATGGCATTTCCTGACTCTTCTGCTATTAAACTAACTCAGTGTATGCATACAGTAGACAATCCAAGATCCAGATCACATATAGTATGTATAAATTATTACAGTGTAGTTCCAAATCCTTCACAGTTACTGTGAATGTTCATGTTAGTGGTACTGTTCGCGTAGTAAATACTATTACTAATAATAGCTGTTTGCAGGATTGGGCCCTGAATGGGGCAGACGACCTGTTTACACTGTATAATATTGACACACACAAAATAGTTATTACAACAAAACCCAAGGTTCATTGTTGTTTAAGTATAGTTAGTTAGTTTGCTTTTCCAGCAGGAATATTTTTGGCTGATCCTTTCAGGAAGCCAGGGGGGCCAGGGACAGATCACTAAACTAGTAGACAGGAGATCTGGGTTCTATTTATGCCTCTGCCAGGGACCTGCAGTGTGACCTTGAACAAGTCTCATGTCATCTCTTGTTGCTTCTGTTTCCCCTCACGCTCCTTGTCTGTCACTCTTCGTCCGCATTTGGTGTTTGGGGGTTCTGGGTGCTACTTAAATACAAATGATTTAATTGCATCTTTGTGCATCTCAGTCGCACACTGTACTGAAATAGGCAAACTTTTGCCTTGGGAGCCATGTACATTTCCACACGCTCTAACTTGGCCACTCCATCTGGAGTGCATCACTTGTCAAGAATAGTGAACTGGTTCAGTACTGTGTACTCCACCAGAGAATCCTAGAAATGTAGGGCTGGAAGGGACCTTGAGATCATTTAGTCCAATCCCGCCCCCCCCACCCCTTGCTGAGGAAGGACCAAGTAAACCTAGACCATCCCTGACAGGTCTTTGTCTAACCTGTTCTTAAAGGACAGGCATTACTTTGTTTCCTCCTCCTTTTTATATATGCATGAAATAGAGTTTTTATCTTGGGAAATGCCACTACTAGAGTATCTAAGAGTTTTGAAAAGTATATTGAGTTTAAACTCATAGAAAAAAGATACTTTAGGACTCTTTCCAGCATGTGCCCTTGTTTGAAAACTGTTCTGCTGAATAGCTTGACTGTCACTTAACACAACTTCTTCTTTTACAAATGCCTCTTGCTGTTAGATTGTTAGGCTATTGTAAACCTCTTCTGTAGAGGGAGTGTTCCATGTAAGAGCCAGGCTCCACTCTAGTTTCCATCTAGGTTATAAAAGGCAAAGCAAGCTAATTACATTTACCTCTCCTCTGTTACTGCATCTCTTGAGGGTTCTTTTTTTAAAAATGAATTTTTAAAAGTAAAGGGAGATAAGTATGATACACCAGTGGAGCTTTCTCTGACTGTCTGGAAAATTACTCTGAGAATACTCAGCATCCTCTGGGCAAGCAGTAAACTTAACCATATTGATTCTGTTGCTTTGAGGAATAGCAAAAATCAAAAAGGAATACGGGGAAAGTGAACTGATTTGCTGTGTTCTTGTTGTTTGAGGGAGATCTCTGGATCCTCATTTCTTTGTCAAGAATTCCTGCCCATCATATCCAACTTGAGCAGTGTCCACTGGTATTACAGGGCCCTGTGAGTACAGATGTTTTAATAAACTTCAGATGAGATTTTAGATTGTGACTAAATCTGATTTGTTTGGTGATGCTGTTTATGCTGCTACATGTTGTGCTACATCATAACTTTGCATCATGCATTTTTAAAAGTTATCGGAGCTGAAACCTTTACAGTGTCATACATGGAGATTCAGGCCCCGTGTTTAGTTTCTTGTGTTCAGGTTTCTTCAGGTAGAAATCCCCCCTCTCCCCCACATAACAAAACTGTCACAGATTGTGTAAAATATATATTATTCATCTGAAGCACCTGAGTAGCCTGTTTCCTAGGATAAATACTGTAGATGTTTAGAAAGGATATGTAATGACAGCTAAGGCAAGCACAAATGTCATCAGTGCTGAGATGTTACATACTCCTGCACTTCCTTTTTCCCTCAATTTCATGGAAATTGCTGAATGTGGTTCAGCTCAGTGGTACTGATAGGATAGATCACAACATACACAGGATGCACAGCTTGCCGTGAGAAACGGTGCGTAGCAAGGAAACTGAGTGATAATAGTGCAGGGAAGGAGCAATAGAGGTGAATACCTCATGGTAGATCAGAGATGCAACTGTTTTAGAAGAACAAACATTGCAGTTTATGGCATGCCAAAAAATACATGATTAAGCAAAGTTTGAAGAGGGAATTAGTGTATGTTTTGGCATAAACAACTTAATGAGTTGTTAGTGAATGTTATTCAACTGCTCCGCCTCCTTGCTTGAAAACAAAGTAAATTACTATAGTTCATTTTACACTCAAAAATAAAAAGGAACACTTTAGTGAGAACCTTTCTGCACTACAGTGCACAATAAATAAGATACTAGGGGTGAGGGAAGGTCATATCTTATACTGTGGGTATGATTTAGGGCCAGATTCTGGCACACTTACTCGTGGTGAGTTGTATTTGCCATAGTGAGTAGTCCCATGCATTTAACTGGAGCAGGGTATTACTGAATGAGAAGAATATGGCCTTCAGGAAGATTAGTCATTAGGTAGTGAAGCTCAGTGTAGATTTCTGCCCAGTAATGTATTACTGTTACTTATCACTATTGCTCTACTATTGTAGTCTGATGAAGAGCCCAGTGAGGGAAGTTACTAAATACATATTTTGTTTTTCAGTGTTGATAGAGCAAAAAGGGTACCTAATCATTTGCTCTGGGCTCCCTTGATATAACTGAAAATACAAATACTGTATATACTTGTTCATAAGTCAAATTTTTTTAGTAAAAAAAGGAAGCACCAGAGAAGAAGGTCGGCTTTTGAATGGGTATAGAGAGGGAGAGGTGGGACACAGCCCTTCCCCCCAACAGAAAGGGCAAGGAGAGGCAGCAGAGCCAGAAGGAAAGAGGTGGGGCCAGAGTCTCTCCGCTTCTGGCCACGCTGCTCTTCCCGCAGCCTCCAAAGCAGCTACAGCTCTGGGACCAACAGACTGCGACTGCGTTGCCCAGCCTGCCGGAGCAGCTTCGGCATGGCCAGAGACATCCTTACCTGGCCCACCGCAGCTAAGGTGGGAAGGGATGGGATGGGGAGAGTGTGGGGGGCCCAGACTGGGGGTAGTCACAGGGGTTACTCCCCTAAACCCCAGCTTCTCACCCCCCCAAAAAACATTTCCCCACCAGTTGCTATCCCGGCCCATCAGGGTAAGCAGCTGATGCACTGGGACACTTTTTGTTTACTTAGGTTTACCTCCATGCATGCGGATGCTTGAGGTAAATAAACCGTCTCGGCCCGCCAGTGGCTTATCCTGATGGCCTGGGAGCCAAAGTTTGCCAACCCCTGAATTATAGGGTTACCTTATGAATAGGTCATAAAATATTTCCATTTTTACTTATCCATCTTGGGGGGTCAGCTTATAAACTAGCCAGTTTATGATCGAGTATATACGGTATCTAAAATTCCTTTTGTTAAAACAAGACTGCAGCCATTGTAACCCTGTTCTAGACTATGGGCCAGGACTGTCCTATTTATTTGTTCAGTACCTAGTACATTAGAGTCCTGAACCTTGATTAAATGATGCTTAGTGTCCTAGATGCATAGATTCCAAGGCCAGATGGGAACACTGTGATAATCTAGTATGACTTCCTGTATAACACAAGCCATAGAATTTTCCCTGAATAGTTACTGTTTGAACTAAAGCATATCTTGTAGGAAAACATCTAATCTTGATTTAAAAATGGCTAATTGTAAAGAATCCACCATGACCGTCATTAAATTGTTAATAGTAGTTAATTATCAGTGTTAAAAATTTGTGCCTTAGTTCCAGTCTGAATTTGTTTAGCTTCACCTTTCAGCCATTGGATCGTGTTATACCTTTTTTTGCTAGAACAAAGAGTCTATTATCCATTTTTTGCTCTCCGTGTAACTATTTATATTGTGATCAAGTCATCTCTTACCCTACTCTTTGTGCTCTTTGAGTCTAACCATCTATTTATAATCTTATCTTTAGGTCATGTTTTCCAATCCTTCAATCATTTTCTTGGCTCTTCCCTGAATCCACTCCAATTTATCAACCACCTTCTTGAATTCTGTACAGCAGAACTGGACACAGGATTCCAGCAGCGGTTACACCAATGCCCAATAAAAGGATCATAAAACTTCTCTACTTGAGATTCCCTTGTTTATGTGTCCCAGGATCGCATTAGCCCTTTTGGCTACAGAGTTGCACTGGAAGCTCATGTTGTTGACACATACCATAAACACAAATCTTTTTCAGAGCCACTGCTTCTCAGGATAGCATTCCCCATCCTGTTAGTAAGGCTTAGATTGTCTGTCCTAGTTGTATACATTTACATGTAGCCTATTAAAAGACACATTGTTCATTTGTGCCCAGCTTACAAAGTGATCCAGAATGCTCTATCAGTGACCGGTCCTCTTTACTATTTACCATTCCCCCAACTTTCATGTCTGCAAACTTTATCAATGATTTAGGTTTTCTTCCGGGTCATTGATGAAAATGTTAATAGCTTAGGGCCAAGAACTGATCCCTGTGGTATTCCCTGTGATGAGAGAAGAACAGCCACCAGCAAAACTTTTCCATCCTTAAGCACCCTCATAAGCATTTTCCTCTTTCAGATGCATGGGAATGGGGAGAAGGATGAGCTTTGTCAGGTAACTTTGAATACAATCAGATGGCTTTCAAGGGAACTGATCCATGTTTAGAATTGGAAGCATGCTCTAGTGGTTTGAGCACTGGACTGAAAGACGGGATTGGGGTTCTACTTCATTCTTTGCCTTAGTCTCCCTGTATAGCATTGGAGAAATCACTTCAGCTCTGAATGAGCCTTCCGTAGAGTGGGGTTAACACCCACCTTGCAAGAGCATTGTGAACTTTGATTTAATTCAAGTTGGTGAAGCCCTTTGATATATTCGGATTGAACTAAACTGTAACTGACAAACAAGTGAGCATCGCCATTCAATGGAAGCTGTGGAAGAATGCACTGGCAATGACCTTGTGTGAAATTAGTTTGATTTGGTTTGCACAAGTTTTGTGAACCTAAACCGATGATGAAGTTCAACTTGCTCATCCCTCAGGCTGGCTTGTAATTTCAGATTCATATTAAACCAAAACAGACTACATTAAAATAACCTGTTTTGATCAGAGTGATTTGTCTGTGCATTCTGGGGTGCATGAAAGGACAGAACAAGCAGGTAGAAGCAGTGTATTCATGGTCCTGCTGCTCCCAAGGGGTGTATCTGAGGTGGTCTGCCCATCTACTGAAATTGGCAGTAGCAGGGAAGCCTGCCACTATTGAGTATCTAGAAGGACTCCAGACAGCATTTTATAGATACTGTGGCTTGAGGGGATTGTAGGCCATCAGCTAGTCACCAGATGACAGCAGCCATTTGTGGGAGAGTTCCCAAGTGCTGTTGGAAAGGGCTAGATTATTTAGTCTTGAAGTTCTCTTGCATAATGAAACCTGAATCCATACAAGCTTCATATAGTTTTGTAACAAAGTTTTTGGTTTTTATTTTTGTTTTGTGTTGTTTGCAAAGCTCTTACAGTTTGCAGAGGTTTTGATTTGTGCTGCCCCTTGAGCATTGTTTGCAGAGTGTTTTGGAAGTAGTGCAAGGGAAATTTAGATTGTTTAAAACTGTTTCAATTTCTCATGTGTATGGCTTCATAAATGTGTGTGTCTGTAATAATGAAAGGGAAAGGAGGAGAAGGAGAGACACGGTTGCGAAATGGATTTTGTTGTATAATTTGTTCAATTATCATGTTTGATGGGATTTTGCTTATTTATAATCCCTGTGAAGGATTTTTTTTAGAAAGCAATACTTTACTCTCAAGTTCATACTGTACCTTTTGGAGCCGCTAACATCTGTGGTGTAGCCAATTAACTTGGCCACACTGTAGAAGTCTTCATGATAGTCCTTTGAGAAGGCATTATTACACATGTGAAATGGCTGCTTTTATACAATGTGCTTTTATAAAGATTATTCTCTGGATTTAAGAGCGTGAGGCCTCAAGTTAGTGAAAAAGAAAAATGGCTCCAACTGCAAGCTGATTTTACTGCCCTTTTTGTAGTACCAAGGCCCACATTTTCAGTCAAGCTTATAGTTATGCTACAGCTTATATCAGTTATAACGTTTGGAGTGAAGTAAAACCTTACCCTACTCTCACCCATTTTCCCTTCCAGCTATCTCATGATTGAACTGTAGATGGCAATCTCCATGGAAGCTGGAATTCACACCTCCAAATTACAAACAGATCACAGTGCTGCCCTGTACAGCTCCTTGGCTGCTGGAATAGTAGTTATTGCTATGTCTCCTCTCTGATGTCATGATTCTATGCCCCGTTAACTCTATAATCATGGAGCTAGTGGCCCTCTCAACTTCGTACTGGCTTATTTGGGGCTAATGTGGGCACACCATATGGGAGTGCAGATAAACGTACACCCATAAAGGATGCAGTAGATATGCATAAGTGGTTCAGAGGTCCAGGCACCAGCATTCTGCTCCAGGAATGAATTTTCTCTGTGATTGGTTGTAAATTAATCTGATATTTTAATCCTAAATAATTTTTTTTGGAAAACCTTATCAGGGTTTGGGGAGCATCTGCATTGGTGTGCCCATGTAATTTTTACAATGCCCACACTCTCTCTTCCTTCCCTTTTTTTAAAAAAGGCTTCATGTTTCTTGGACTACAAAGACAAGTTTCACAACAGGAAATGTTTCCCTCTGAGTAAACCAAGGGTTTATAATGGAAATATAGACAAATCACTAACTAATAACTGTGCCCAGGTATCATCAAAATACTGTACATAGGTGAGATGATAAATGCTCTGGTTTTTAACTGCTCACAAGCCCCATATATTTTCAAGTGACCCTGTTAAACTAAGGCTGTGTCTACACTAGAGACACTGCAGTGGCACAGCTGTACCAATGCAACTGCGGCACTGTAAGATCTCTCGTGTAGCAGCTCTATGCCGATGGGAGAGAGCTTTCCCATCCGCATAATTAAACCACCCTGATGAGCAGCAGTTGCTGGCACGAGAGGCTCTCCTGCCGACATAGTGCTGTGCACGGTACCACCTATGCTGGCAAAATTTGTCGCGCAGGGGTGTTTTTTCACTGAGTGACATAAATTTTGCCAACTTAAGTGGTAGTGTAGACATGTCAGTGGCCCAACATGTAAGATTTATAAAATAAAAAGGCCCGTATCCTTCCAAAGACTTACGGATCTAGTGAACTGCGTGCAGTGTGAGTAATCTGTAACTAATTAACTAGGAACTGACTATAAAAAACAGAGGAATGAGCTGCTTTCAATGTTCATGCTGGGATATATGCCAAAAGTAAACATGCAGTTAAAAGTTACAAACTAGATATTAAAATTACTGTCAATATTCCAAGGTTTTAACATTTAAGATAACTAAATTGAGTAATATTTTGAAAAAAATACCCATTAAAGAAGAGTTAAGTTTGCAAATAGGCCATTAATTGACAGCATTAGAACCATGAAGTGTGGTAACACAAGGTCAAAAGTCAGGGAATTTGTAGTGGTGTGTGTGTGTGTGGTTTTTTAAGCAAAGAATTTAGAAGATTGTAGTTCAAAGCCTAAATACCACAGATATTCACTTGAGTTGCCATCGTCAATCTTAAATCTATTCCTTTCCTAACGTCTCTTGCTCGGAGTACCTTTCCTGATATTTCAGAAATCCAGCCAAAATGTATAAGATTAAGGTTTACTCAAACTCATCAGCTGCAAAGCCAAACCATAAAAATTTAGGAAATCCTCTGTTTTGGTTCATCCTCTCAGCTTGTGCAATATTCCCTTAATATCACCTTGTCAAACACATCAATAGTCATGATCAAGTGTCCATAACACACACCCTCCATCACACTTTCCAGCAGATGCACAGCCAGTTACTACATGAAATTTATCATCTTATATGATTTAAAATACATACAATATTTTTGAGAACCTGTGCTTGTGTAACTTGCATCAACTTAGTGTGGCAGCTCTGTCTCCCTCTAGTGATGGCTAGGCCACAGATAAAGGTTGATGAACCTACTACAGCCTACACTGAGTGGGAGTGGATTGCACGTGCGCTCCTGGGCAACAATGGGTACACTCCACTCCTGGGGCCCACCTTGCTGCTATCTATAGGTTATTGAGTATCTCTACCCTGTGCTCAGAATGGATATGAAAAAGTTGGTACATAGCCTGACATCGTATTGTGATGTATCTGACCAGTAGTGGGAAGGTGAATGGGTAGGACAGAGTATCCAGCCCAAAAGTGAAGTAATGGGCAAGGGTAAATTCTAATGTTTTGTCCCACTAGTGTAGAATCCTGACCAATTCTTAGCAAGGGAAAGTACAAGTTCAGGTAAAGTGGTCTGCATTTGTGTACTGGTTTAGCATTGATTGGACTGTAGTGAGCATGCCAGAAGAGACTTCTTGCTTAAGCCATATGGAGAGAAAGCTAGGCCACTTGGTTAGTAAAGGGTTTGCCATCTGACCAAAATAACTTCAGTTATGGTTTTATTTGCTTATCAAGCATATTTAGAATTCATGGGTCACTTCTTTGAATGAAACTAAACTAACTAAAATGAAGCTCAATTCCAAATGTCTGTGCGCTGCCAGAAAAAGATTGATATATGTGGTAAGTGAAATAATAAAGAGATTTTAAGAAATAAGTAAAAATCCAAGAGTGGGGATAACTGTTCTGACCCACAGTGAAAAAGATGAGCTAACTCACTTAAAGGAAAGCAGTGTCAAATACTTACAAAAATAATTTTAAATTATTTTCCTTTTTCCATTGTGTGTAATAATCCTCCTGGAAAGTTAAAAATAACATTTATTTCCTGCCTTGTCAACTCTTTTCCATTTGCCAATTAATTGTGTAGGGCCAGATCCAAAGTCCAGTGATGTCTATAGAAAGACTCCCATTAACTTCAGGGGGTTTGCTTTGTCTCTTATTTCTTCATTTTTCTTACAGTTCAATAGTACGGCTCTGCCGGCTGAGTTGTTTGTCTAATACAACTCTGATCCTATGATGAGCTTTATGCTCACTCATCGTCCAATTGACTTTAAGGGGGCTGCATGCAAGGATGTCCTTGTATGAAGCTCATTGCAGGATCGGTTCTTTCACAGATGCTAGCAAGTGCCCCCTCCTGGCCACCTACTAGGATGCTGTGAGGGGAATCCAAGCATTTATGCTCTGGATTTCTAGGGATGTTTTAAGCTACATTGACTTGAGTTATGCTATTCATGTAACTCAAACTGTATAGCTTAGATTGACTTTTCCCTGTAGTGTCGACAAGGCCTAAGTCTTTAGAAACCTGAAAGTTTTCTTTCAATAATAAATAATTAAAAAGGAGAAGAATGACTTTCCAAACAAAGTAGCCAGTTTAATACACATCCTGGAGGAGGGAGTTAACAAACCTATGGGAAATGGTTGCCAGACGACTGAGGTGAAGGTCTAAGAAGAAATGTGTTATCAGGCTTGGATGCCACAGAAACCTCAGAAGAAAGTCAGAGATTCGTATGGAGGTGTGTTTTTTTTTTTTTTTTTTTTTTTTTTTTTTTAGTACAACTTGGAAAACATCTATCACACATTTATCGTTGGCAATTTTGCTGTGCTATCAGATGCCTGCAGGGATGTGGAGGAGGGAACATAAACTTTATATGGGATATCTGAGTGCTGCTGGAGATGCTGAATTCAGGTCTACATGTGGGGAAATAACATCAGCATCCTCTAAGGAAGGAAAGGTGGATGATTACGATCCAGGGAGTAAACTGAATACTGTACAACTAATGTTCCTTCCCTTGGGACTCAACTAAAAAAGATGACTAGCAGGAAATAGGAGCTCTGGTTGTGAGAGGTTAAAGAAACAAGAGACAGCTGAGGACTATGAACTCTTGAGATTGAACTGGAGGAGGAACAGGGAAAGGATGCTACATGATATAGCCAGATGCAGAACTACTGCACTTGCTATGGGAAAACAGCAGCCTGCTCAACAATACAGTGGAATGAGGGGAGATATGAGGCTAACTAATGCACTGGTAAAGCAGGAAGAACAATGGAGGGAAAAAGTGTTCATGTTGAGGCTAATGGTGGTGTCTTTGAAATCCTATCTGACGTGGGAAATATACTGGCTGCCTCTGACAGTGTGATGATTATCTAATTCCCTTTCCACTGAGGGCAAAAGTCCCACTTGGAGACCAGAGAGTTACAGATCCATCTGAGAGAGGAGTCGTATTTAAAATGTCTTCATTACCATTTTGGAACTGAGACGGGAGAGGGAGCATGTTGTGGCCTGAAACACAGGACCTAGAGGCCAAAGGTCAACTTGCTCAACTATACAGTTGAGCAGGTGTTTCAAGGACATGAAGTGAAAAAGCAAACAGCTGAGCTCCTGAGGAAGTTAAAGGGAACTTGGAGAGTCAGACACATCAGCCAAACATTAGTTATCAGGATAATAATCACCTTAGTAGTTCTGGTAACAGAACCCTTCTAAACCTGCACTGGACAAATAATAGTCATTAGGAAACCACCTGCACTAGAAAGTCTCTGTGTAAATCAGTTTCCTCATTTTGTTGTGTGGTACTCTGATATTTAACCACTATAAAAACCTAGATAACCACTCCAGGCCATGTCCTGCAGACCAAAGGCCCAGTGATTTCACCTGTCTGCCTCTAATATTTAGGGAGGTAACTCTATCTGTAGAATAGTGAATACCACAAGTAAAATTCCCTTCTCTCCTCTCATCTAAATGTTAGTTACATTTTAAATGCTATTACTTTCCAGTGCTGTATACATTTGTACTTAATCTCTCTGACCTGTCTCATGTTTGGGGAAAGGGAGACTCAAATGGGGCATATGAAGCAGTTTTAGGATGAAATTGAGTTACTCTATGAGAAAATTGTACAGCCCCCTTAAAATCCCTAATTGGAAAAGTCTTTCCAGCTGTGCTTGCTTAAGATTTCTACTGAAATGCCTAACTGGGCAACCACACCCTTGGAATGCCCCTAGCACCATATGCACATTATTAAACTCCCAAGTACAGATTCATCTTGTTCACACCTGTTGAAAATCATCTGTATATTCTGCTGGTGTGGTGTGAATCAGTTCAACATACAACAGTGAATCTCTGCAAGTAATGTATGCAAAGCTAGAACAATCTATCCTTGAATAAATGGTACAACTTAAGAAGTCTGCTTTGTAAAGGCAAACAGAACATCAAGGATATGAATATTACGTGAATAGTAGTCTGTCCCAGTAAGATGGTCAGATGACTTTTATATTTCTAGTCTTCAGCACTTATACTGAGAGAAGAGCTGCTGTGTCCAAACATGATATTTAAGTAACTTCTCATTGTTTCCCTTGCCTTCTGTTAGTCTCACTTTATAAAGCATTCTCAATCTTTAGGAACAGTTAACAAGCCTACGTCTAACCTTGTATATCGTAGTACTCTATAGTCCTATTAAACATTTAACAAGTCTTGCAAAAATTGCATGCAGGTGGATCATGGTAAGAGTCATTTAAAATTCAGTATGTTTTGCTTGCGTGTTTGGCTAGTTTATCATTCATTCACTCTCCACTTGCTATACCCAAGATCAGTCAAGGATCTGTAACAGGTCCAACAGTGCTGTTTTCCTCACTGAATGCTTATGTCTTCAGTCAAGAGGAAAGAAAACGGGAATCCTCAAGCCTAGGCTATAGGGTACCTCCTTTTGTCGAGATGGCCTCCTTGCTTGTAAAGTGAAATGGGGAAGTCAGTTTCTTGTGGCTTGTTTGTCTGTACCCGTTTTGAAAGCTCTTTACAGAAGAACATACGATAATCCTTCCATAAAACACTTAAAATGGAGATTGCTATGCTTAGGATGGTGGGGGAAAATCACATCCATTGAAACAAACCTAGTTATTTTTAATATATGCAAACTGGGTCCAGTTTGTAAACATTGCATTGTATAGCAATGACATTGTTTAACGACTTGTCTTCATTAACAGAGCAAAATACTACAAGATGGTACTAATCAGAAACTACCATATTAGTTTTGGCAAATCCTTCCAGCTCCCTGTTGTTTTTCGTTCTGTTGAGCTCTAATATAGTCAGTGTACATAGCTCTCCCCTTTTTGGTTTTCTGAAAATGCTAATTATCTGCAGCAGGCTAACAGTACCATTACAGTGCTTTCCTAAGATTTATGTTGGATCACTCTTTGTTTACAGCAGCAGCATAGCTATTTTGATGTGGGTGGAGAGGAGGGTGGGGGAAATGCTTATGACCTGGGTTACATTAGTGTGGCTGTGTAATTAATAATGGAAACCTACATTTGTATGCATTGATGGGGATTATGTGAATGTTTAAATCACAAACATAATGACACTCTCTCATGTGATTATATATCTTTTTAGTTTTGGAGAAGTAGTATTGCATAGCAGATAGATCACTGGGCTAAGATTTGAAGACCTGGGTTCTATTCCCAGCTCTGCCACTGACCTGCTGGGTGACCGCAGGCAAGTCACTTCACCCCTCTGTACCTCTTTTTGCCTATCTGTAAAATAGGGGTAATGGTACTCCCCTCCTCCATTACAAAGCACTTTGAGCTCTACTGATGAACAGGGCTATAAAAGAGCCAGGTATTACATACAAAAGTGACCTTTTTTTGGTATTAATTCATTATATGCCTCTAAGTACTTCTGTAGATGGTCTTCTATGTAAGAAACAGAATGGGGAGTCAGGAGACTTGGGTTTTGCTCGTGCTTGAGTCATAAACTGTGCAACTGTAGGTAAAATGTTTACAGCCCAAATTATCTTCAATTTTGGGGTGCCTATCAGGAGGCAACTTGAGCTGATTTTAAGGGCCCACATTCACAACTCCTAAGACTCTGTATGAAATGTAGTTGCTCAGCACATTAAATCAGCCCTTTGGTGAGTCAATCTGGCACTCAAAACTTGAAACGCTTTTATAATCAGTGGCCATTATTCACTCTATGCCTCACTTACATTTTCGTCTGTAAAATCGGGCAGCGATACTTACCTATCTCCTTATAGATGATGTGAGGCTAAATTAATATATGTAAAGGCTTTGAGATCCTCTGATGGAAGGTGCCATAGATTCAAGTACTATTTGCAAATTAGGATCAAAAGCACTATTTAAATGTGTAGTATTTATTTTAGTCACTGGCAACATCTCTATAATTTGCAGATCTCTAGCACAGTTTTCTTGACGTCCACAAATTGCTTGAGAGAGAGAATTATCAAACAGGTGAAATGAGACTTAGAATCGTAACACACAGTTGGGTTCTCTGTTACCCTGCTGTACATCTGAAATCAGTGAAATCCTTCCAGAGTTATGCCAGTGTAACAGAGAGCACAGTTTAGCCGACAGTATTTAGAGAGGGATTAAGAATTCTGTCCCATCCTCTGCAGGGGCAGGATGCTTCCTTCAGGAAGCTTCATCCAATTTCTTTACCTTGCATTTGATTGAGGAATGACTTCACTTCCCAGGAAATAAGACCGCTACCTTTCTCCACCTCTCCACCTGAATGTGTCAATTAAAACTTCTGACCTCCTCTATTGGTGGGGCGATTCGCTGTGGAGGTCATCGTGTTTCCTTCCGCCAGATTCCTTCATTTTGCTACACATTTGCCATGCCTAACTGTTTACAAAAATCAATATTTTGGGATTTGGGGGTTGTATGGTATGTGACATAGACACTTTTCAACAGGCAACTTAAAAGGAGATTTAAATAACAAATATAACTATGAATAAGTAAAGAAGTGAAGAGAGAGCACACAATAAATAGTTTTACTGATATTTTTTCATGCAACAATTGGCATGCAATATTTTATTTCATGTGAGTATTTTAAACATTTACAGACATTGAGTTAATGCTTAATTGTGTGTGTAAGGTAGGTAAGTATTATCCTCATCTTTCAGATGGAGCAACTTAAACATATAAATATGCCCAAGATCATACAGGAAGTCTATGGTAGAACCAGGAAACCAAATGTTAGGGCTTGTCTACATGAACACTTCAGTTCATGGCAAGCAGGTGTGAATCTACCCCACACTAGCATTCTAACTGCCCATGTTAATCTTGCTGTAGTGCACGGTTCATTAATGCACTTTAATCTGTTCCTGTTTTCAAAGCAGCATAGGTCAAAATGCACTAATGAGCTATTTACCCGTCTTTGAATCAGGAGTGGATTAAAACGCACTAATGAACTGTGTGTGTGTGCATCAGCAGGGTCCACAGAGACACTGCACAGCAAGCTAGTGCAGTGTAGATTGATACCCGAGCTTGATGTAAACTAAATGTTGACAAGCTGTAAATCTCTTGATTTTCCCAGTCATGTGCTTTCACCACTTGATATTTTTTTTTCTTTAGCCAGTTAGCTACTTTTAAACTTGTATTATCGGTCTAAAAATTCCATCTGCTAAACACATTTAGAACTGGTGTGTTTAGTACAGAGTAGAGTCAGAACTCAAGAGCTCCCAGCTGCTCCTAAGTTTCATGGGGTATGATTCCCACAAGCCTCCACAGGCTTTACAAGGGAGCCTGAGCTCTCCCAAGGCTCACTGGGGGCTTTCCCTCTTGCAGGGTCAGTGGTTCCCAGGAAAAAGGGAATGGTCCTCTGAACAGTCTCACCCAGTTCCTGCTCTGTGCAGGCCTCCCGAGGTATGTAGCAAGTGGGTCCTGCTCCTGCAGACCTTGCCATTTGCAATGGTGGGCAGGAGAGAACAAGTATGTTCAGAGAACTGATTATGGAGGCAATCCATTCCTTCTGCTGAACTTAGGGAGGGTGTTTGCCGGGGGAGCATCTTCTGATGAGCCCCATAATGGTCACTGCCCCTTTGTGAATGTTCAGAGGCTTTCTGGGGCTCACCTCCCCAGCAGAGTTAGATTCGTTGGGGGTCTACCCCATGCCTTAGGCAGTTGACTAGGGCCCACTCCAGACCCCTTGCCACCATGAGCTTTTTGGCCTAGATGAGCCTGTTCTGGCTCGTGTGGGAGGTTGTTGAGCGTTCTCTGGTTGTGTGGAAACCCTGGGAAGCCAACTAAAGCCAGCAGGCAATTGAAGGGCCCCAGCAAACATCCTGTGCCTCATGGAGAGGGCACAAGCCTATTAAATTCATGGTGTCTGAAGCACCTAAACCACTTAGCTGTGCCTGCAGCCTTAGCTTTGCCATAAACATGGGCATAATACTTACCACACAGTAGTGTTGTGAGTTCTTCTAAGGAACTTGAAGATCCTCAAATGAAATATTCTAGATAAGTGAACATGGTTTTTTACTAATGTTAATAATTTACCTTAAAGTAGCCTTTAAATTCCCTGTACTGGGAATTACCTTGCTGATGCTCATGCACTTGTGCCCCACTAATTCCTACACCAGAATGCACCTTGTAATGACTTGTTCATCTGCTACAACTTCCTGATTGGAGCTAGTGCAGCCTCCCACCAGGATAGTCTAGTCAGGATACCTCTGGGCCACCAACAGAAAAGAGAGTTGCCAAAGTAAATGTTTTCCAGCAAGACTCATGCCTAATGAAATAGACATTTTTCCAAACTGTTACTTTAGAGTTTAGTTTTTCTTCAAGGTTTGTAATGAAAATATTTCATGACCTGTTGACATATTCATATGGTGATTTTCAAAAGGGAGATTTTGTTTACAAAATGGACTTGGCAACAAGCTGGAATATTTGGGAAGTAGAACAAGGCTGTTGACAGGCAAAATTAGGGATGAATCATAACTGACCCTAGCTTTGCAGCTGAGCCATTTTTAAAACTGACCAATGGGCCTGGGTGTGGTGTTGACTAGAGTGGAAAAATGGGGAGACCAGCAAATGAGTGCTGATGGTGGAGACAGGGAGGGAGTTGCATTGGTGGCAGATTTGACACACACAGCTAATTGCAAACTAACCCAGTGACTGATCATGCTTAGCACAAACATGGCATAAAGAATGAGTGTCTTTGAAGAAGAAACTTCTGGAGGGAAAAAAAAACCCCCAAATCTTTTCAATTAATTTTTTAACTTATCTATCTTCTTGTATAATTACAAGCTAAACCCAGGGTTGTGAGTTCAGTCCTTGAGGGGGCCATTTAGGGATCTGGGGCAAAAATCTGTTAGGGACAGTAGTTGGTCCTGCTATGAAGGCAGGGGATTGGACTCAACTCAATGACCTTGCAAGGTCCCTTCCAGTCCTATGAGATAGGTATATCTCCATATAAATAATAATAATAAAAAAAAATTCTCAGTTCTCCAAGAAATAAACATGGCATAGAATATAGCATTTGAGTTTGAGGGCATGATCATGAACAGGACCAGATTTCCAATTAGGCACAGTAGGCACATGCCTAGGGCACTGGCATTCTACAGGCACCTAAAAATTAAGTAGGTTAAAAGTTTAATTTTTTTACAGAAAGCATAAAGGTCAGCTGTAGGCAGGGGGGTGCTGAAGATGCTGCCCCTAAGGGCACATGAGGTGTAAATCCAGCCCTGATCATGAATGCTCTCAGTTTAGGGGTCTCACTCAGCACTTCATGGGGAATAGTCCTAGTATTTTAAGTGCACATCTTAAGAAGGAGCTCTTTGTGGTATTGGAAATACTGGAGCTGCCTTTAAACAGGACTAATGCCAGGGCAAACAAACATACCAGATAGGCAGTTGCCTGGCTGAAATCTATCCTCATTGTGTTACAGTACATTCCTGCTAATCACTGCTTTGACTGCACACTTGCATTGTAGTCTCACACAGTGTATAATACCTTTAAATGTGCATTTCGGTGTAACATTTTTTGAAAGCTGTTTTGAACAAATGAAGCAGTATTGTGTAAGATGTGGCAAAATTATCACTTTAAGATACTAATTAATTCTAGTTAAAGTGGATTTCTGTTCAGTCTAACTACAATGCTCCACAATCTAGGGGGAAAGATTTTTTTCTCATTTTCCAGGAGTCAGAATAAAACAGTTTCTAGGACCTCTTCAGAGCTCCCCTGACTATTCAGGACACCTACCTAATGGTTGTCTGACACTTTCCTGGCTCTCTAGAAGCCTGTATATCTCCTCTTGGCTCAACCAGTCCTTCTTGCTGCCCCACACTTATCTCATAACTTTGGGAAACCACATTTTTTATTTTGAACTTTTACTGTACTTTTATAAGTACTTTTATAAGTCAGGAGACCAGCCTTGTGTCTGGGATGCTGGATTGTCTGATGTAGGGGAGGGGGCACAATACTCCAAGGATTTGTACAGCATGTTGTAAAACTCTCAAAGCAACATAAAAGAAGAAATGGAGTAAACTTAGTTATCCAGAGAAGCACAGCTTAATAGGATTGAGTTTAATTATGCCAAACCTTAACAAAAGGATCATGGAATTTTTTCCACAGAAAAGACACCTGAAATATTTAGACAGTGTAGATGGATATGGACATAATCCCATTTAGATCAGTGGCCAGGAGAGAATAGTTGCCCTGTATGAGATGATAGCTGAGATTGTAAATTTCTCTCTAGAGGTTAGAAGGAAATCTGTGAATTTGGAACTACTGTCAGATTATGCATTAGACAAGCCATGAACACCCCTCACCACATTCCCCTTCTCCTCGTAAATACTCCTTGAGGTGGTACTGGTTTCTGCTTTTGACAATCAACTTTCTAAAAATGTATGTTTATATGTATTTATAACAGTGTTGGAATGTACCATCTTTCTCGTTCTGGTTGTAAGCACTTTGTCTTCTGGCTTTATACAATGAGACACAAAATTTGGCCCCAACAAAGAAGAACTTTAATGGGTTCACTTAAATTCAGAAAGCTTATAAATTAGTTTGCTCAGGCAACAGGTATTTGCATGGGTATTTACATACATAAAACTATCCCTTGGGTGAAATTCATCACCCTTTGTATAAGCTCCTTGTCGCGTAGTTGAAAGCTACGCAGCCTATCATCATGGTGGTCAGAGGAAAGCAGTATGTGGGAAAGGTGGATGCCATGTAGGACAAGGGCTGGAATGTGTGCATGTGTGTGTTGGCTGATAGAAATATAATAGATTTGTTTGCTCTGTAGATGTACATAACGGCTCTTTGTCATCTCACACCAAGAACCATATTCTTTGTAAGCCAACTGGAACTGATTTGACAGGATATAGGAGAAAAGCTAAAGAGGAGTAACCCAGTCTTAGGCTATTAAGGACTTTGGTAAATAATAAACATCTTAGATTGCATCCAATAGCAAACTGGCAACCAGGGTGTTAAGTCTGTAGCATTGTCATTAGCCTACCCTAAAGTCTAGGCAGTAACATGCTCCCTTGTCAATTTTCTATACACTAGAAATCGAGTTTGAGGCTTACTCTGAAGTAGTGTATTTAAATGAGTAAGCAACTTCAAACACTGTCATGGTATAATTTCCCACTCTGAACCTTAGCGTCCAAAAGATGGGGTACCAGCATGAATTCCTCTAAGCTCAATTACCAGCTTAGTACTTGTAGCGCTGCCACCAACCAGGAATTCCAGTGCCTGGTACACTCTGGTCCCCCCCAAAACCTTGCCCGGGGACCCCCAAGACCCAGTCCCTCTGGATCTTAACACAAGGAAAGTAAACCCTTTCCCTCACTGTTGCCTCTCCCAGGCTTCCCCTCCCTGGGTTACCCTGGAAGATCACTGTGATTCAAACTCCTTGAATCTTGAAACACAGAGGAAAATTCACCTTCCCTCCCTCCTTCTCTCTTCCCCCTCCCAGACTCTCCCTGAGAGAGAAAGTAATCCTAACACAGAGAGAAAATTAGCCTTTCTGTCCCCCTTCCCTCCTTTCTCCCCACCAATTCCCTGGTGAATCCAGACCCAGTCCCCTGGGGTCTCACCAGAATAAAAAAACAATCAGGTTCTTAAACAAGAAAAGCTTTTAATTAAAGAAAGAAAGAACAGTGAAAATTATCTTTGTAATTTTAAGATGGAATATGTTACAGGGTCTTTTAGCTATAGACACTGGGAACACCCTCCCAGCCTAAGTATACAAGTACAAATGAAAATCCTTTCAGCAAAATGCAAATTTGAACTTCCAGCCAAATACACGTTTGCAAATAAAGAAAACAAACATAAGCCTAATTCGCCTTATCTACCTAGTACTCACTATTCTGGAATATAAGATACTGTATCAGAGAGATTGGAGAGAAACCTGGTTGCACGTCTGGTCACTCTCAGAACCCAGAGAGAACAACCACCAAACACTAACAGCACACACACAAACTTCCCTCCCTCAAGATTTGAAAGTATCCTGTCCCCTGATTGGTCCTCTGACAGCCAGGCCCACTGATTTTGTTAACCCTTTACTGGCAAAAGAGATATAAAGTACTTCTGTTCTATTAACTCCTACTATCTGTTTATGACAAACACTTTTTTAAAAGAAATACATATGTGTACACACAGATTGTATAGAATTCAAAGGAGCACCCTCTGTTTCCTCCTTCTCTCCTCCACCCCCCATGCATTCCCCTTCCCCCAAAAAAGAAAACAAAACAAAATCCCCTGATACATTGTTGAGGTTGCAAGATTTACTTTGCCAGAACAACCTTAAGCCTTCACTGGTAATCTTGTGCTGTTGTACAATCTGTTTCTGTTTATAATAACAAATATTTAAGGTTCACGTTGAACAAAGGAAAGAATAGAGAATACTTGGCACAGCATGTGTACTATGCCTATGTTTCAAAATATGCAGCTATTTTTGCAATATTCTTGTCTATTTAAAAAATAAACATAAATTCACCTTTACATAGAGGGGACAAAATCCTGGCCCCGTTGAAGGTAATGGAAGTTTTGTCATTGCCTTAAAGGGGGCTGGGATTTTTACCCATAACTTCTAGCCAAAAGGTCAATATACCTGCTAGTTATGGCCCTGTGAAAACAATTTATAATGGAAATATTTTATTTCTATGGCAGTTGACATTTCTTCCCCTATGATGTCTGAGCTGTTACAAGCTGATTGTAACTCTCTGGTTGACTGACACACTGCATAGCCACATTTTAAGATTCTAGCTAAGCTGAAATCTGGTGCAGTCTTTAAATATGGGGGGATCTGAATATATGTGTGTGAGAGAGATGATTCAAAACTGATCTTACTGTCACACTTCCTGAGGTAACTGCATTACACTCTTTTCTGGGGCATCCCACTCAGGTCTCGGGCCTCTAGCTGTCACCTTTCTCGAGGTGGAGTCTTGTGATATTTTCTCTCTCTAGACTGGGGATTTAGGCTGCAATTCACTGTGATCAAT
This sequence comes from Gopherus flavomarginatus, assembly GCF_025201925.1. Taxonomy (NCBI): domain Eukaryota; kingdom Metazoa; phylum Chordata; order Testudines; family Testudinidae; genus Gopherus; species Gopherus flavomarginatus. The sequence goes on along the minus strand of NC_066619.1, from coordinate 106,390,906 downwards.
GTAGCAGGTCTGACTTTAGTTCAGCATCTGCAGTCCTGTTTTCTCAGGGGCAATGATGGGGTTAACCAATGTCCAATCAGATATCATAAAGCAAAGTGTTATTTTTTCAGAACAAAAGCATTACAGAGAAAACCTACTTTAAAAACCATACCCAACTCACTTGCAGATCTTAATTTACCAACCAGTCTCCATCATCTATGTGAAGACCCTGATAGGAGCTAAGTACATCTGGCCCTTTGTATAGGGCTTGTCTGTGGATCACGGTTGCATGTCAGTTCTTGAATTCAGTGAGTGACTTCTCCCCCTGTGTTAGGGTGCTCACTTTATAAAGTTCTCAGTTCTTTGTTTGCACATCCCAGTTGACCTGGCTGAAGAAGCCTGACAACTATCCCAGAGGGTGAGTCTTCTCAGAGCTGTTACTGGCCTAGGAATATGGATTAATTACACACACCCTCGCCTCAGGAAATGCCTGGAACACCCCCGTGGCACTAAAATACAATCTCTGACCCATACAGATACGTATAACATGTATAAAGTTGGTACAATAGTCTCAGATGTTCCGTATGTCCATAGTATCTGTCATACTGACTGTTAGAGGTCACCTAAAAGTCGTTAATCATTTTTATTTTCGTTCAACCAGTCAAATGAGGAAGCATAGAGGATTGCATCTGTATATACCCAGTTCATTTATTTTTCTATATTGCTGATTTTGAAAAGTGTTTCTGTAACATCCTAGATATCTCCTGCTGTAACTGTCATTAACAGACTAATACCCTTAAGTCTGGTGATGAGGCATTTAACCCTAATGTGACTGTTTATTCCTACAGAAGTGAAGGGGGGAAAGATATGGCACATGGAAACATTTGAAATGGGGTGTGTGGAAACTACTGATGATTTGGATACCATTGCCACTTTTTTACTACTACCACAATTACCCCCATTTCAGCCCCTGAGGGATTATCCATACTAGTTTTTTTCATCTTCCATTAATTGATTGCCAGTTATCTTGGCAGTTAATAATTTCATAAACGCTAGTTTGTACATTTCCCTATTCTGGGATACAAATGTCTGCAATTACATTTAGGTTTGTCTTGTATGGACATGCCCTAACAGGGTTAAGTCTCGCCCAGGTTGATTGTGGTTGTCATTACTATATGATGAATGTTTGGTGATGAGCAAACAATGAACTGGTTGCTTTCAATCCACTTCCTAGTTCATGTCACAAATGGTACTAACTGGCAGCCTTGTTGCAGTGCTCAAGGACTTAATTCTCCATCATCTGTCTGACTTTGTCATAAATGTGTTTGTTGAATGAACAAAAAAGCCATGAAAATCGGTAGGGGCCTATGCCTTTTGATGCAATGTACAAATTCCGCAACAGAATGTGATCCTAGTGATGCTGTTCAAGATAAATTTGCTGCTGGTTCCACATCATTTAATGCTTGATATCTTGAGAATAGTGAGATGAGACTGATTCTGGATTTTGCAATGCCAGGAAGAAAGATTGTATCATAATTTCCTTCTGGTTAAACTGCTGGCAATCTGAAGAACACATCAAGGAAACTTCTCTCACCTAAACTACAAGTGAGATGGCTTTTGCACACAAATAAATGTTTTGTCCAACAGAAGTGGATGAAATGGGAAACAATGCTTGCCATAGGAGAGGAGAATCAAAAAAGTTTGAGAGAATGTGTAATAAAAACGGATTTCCTCTCTGTTATAGTTCACTGTCATAGCATCATAACTTACAAGAAGAGCAGGGTTAGTGTACTTGAATGGCTTTCCTTGGAAGTTCCCCAATGTGGTCTGTGTAATTGCTGTCAATTCAGCAGTCTGCACTCTTCCATCTGAGTCTAAATTAGACCAATACTCAAACATGGCATTAGAAGGCAGTGTATTGCTAGATGTACTATTTTACATCTCATCTGAAGGTCCTTGCTATTTCTGATCATTCAATATCACGTGCCATGGTACTTTGCATTCAAAGTGTAGAAGTGTTAACTCTGGTGTCCTGGCCAAATGACAACTTGTTCAATTATTTATTTGGATAGCAGTAGTGCCTATAGGCCTCAGCTCCATTATGCTAAACACTGTGCAAACAAATAACCAAGAGATAGATGGACCCTGCTGTACAGAGCATACAGTCTAAATATAGGAAAAGAGACAAGTGATCATAAAAACCAGATAGTGGAGCACAAGGTAGCGGTGAGATAATAGTGAGCATGTTAAGCAGGGGTTGCAATGCACTATTTGCATAATGTATTAGAATTCTCCCTATGTAAATTCTGCAGTTTCCATGGGACTTGATTGTCATCGTTTCAGGGCAGCTGCACCTGTGTACCCCCTTCAGGGACCCTTGATGATCCACTACACTGGCTTAGTCAGAGGGCAGATTGTAGTGCATCATGTAGGAAGTAGTCTGACTAAAAAAGCTTGGCCCACAAAGGAGAACGGGCACATGACGCTTCTAAATTAGAAGTCTTGGGAGACACCCTGGCATAGTAGGCAGATGCAGTTTCATGCTGAACTGACTTGAAAAAATGTTTTGATTCAGTTCAGCAAACCAAAATGTTTAGATTTTTAGGTTGAACTGATCTGAAACAAAACATTCCATTTCAGAAATTGTTGATTTTTGCAGAAACTGCATTTTCTGTCTTAAAAAGCCATTTTGATGGGAAATTCCCAACTAGCTCTAACAGTTTTTATAGCAGTTGTGGCAGCGTGGTGCTATATAAAATCATGATAATTATTTATTATTTTATTACGGTAAGTGATCACATTGAGTATTGAGTACTGTGGTCTGCTCTAACAGACATAGGTTTAGCAATAATTAGACAAGAGATGATCGTTGCGAAGCTATGGGATGGATTCATAGATCTGATGTAACAGTCAATGTTGGATTTTTGTTTTTAATTTTGACTAGCCCAATAAAAAATGGGGAAATTACATTAGGAGGCCAAAATTGGATTTTGAATTTCTAGAAAACTCTGAACAGATTTCCATCCCTTCAAAACATAAGGACAATTCCTTATTTGCATTCTCCTTGCAGTTATTAATGAATCTTCCTATCAGACATCTTTTTCTCATTAATTCAATGATATTTTTTCACTACATGTCAAGAGAATGAAATGTACACTAAAACTCACTTAGCTAACTTTCAAGGTCTTGGAAACCATCCAGAGACTTTCCTGCAGGCAGTCTCTTCTAGGCAAAGCCGAAGGACTTTGTACAGCTGGAACAACAGAATCCATGGTGGTAATGAGTTCAGAACAAACTATTACTATTTATTTGTATTGCTTCTGGAGTGTGTTGTGACAAAAGTATTTAAAAATCTTACCAGTAAGTATTGATTGAGGGGAAAATTATAGTGAGTGAAACATATCATCTGACGGCTGTTCAGTGACTAATGTAACAGAGATTGAGTTCAGTCTGCTTCTATATTGTGAAAACTACCACTATAGCTAGCACTGATTGCCACCCATGTTAAGAGTCTTAGTAGAGAGGTCAAGGACTAAGTGGCCACGGAGTCTAAACGAACCTCTTCCTCTGTGCTAGACACATTGTCATGGCATTACTGTGCTTGTTTCACGAAAGAATTGAAGATTTAACTCTCCACAGCTGTCAAAGTGGTAACTTTCTCTAGCATTAAATTTGTGTACAGATATTTTGTAATAAAAAAAAAACTGACTAGAATTGGTACTCATGGATTCCCTTCAGTGAATACAGGCTTATTACTGTAGTGCAATGCAAATTTGCGCTGCCTCAAAGTAGCCATTCTTAGATTTGAATGGTTTTGTTGTCTAATCTAAACACACTGCTTGTTTTGGAAACAAATTTTTATTTTACTTTGGAAAATGAGTTTTATGCTTTATTAGTAAATTGTCCAACTTTGTTGGCCATTGAATATGTGCCAAAGAGTTTTTGAGCAACATGTTTAGAAGATAATAAACTGAAGTAATTCCCACCGCATGAACTGTGGACTACAGAAAGTAGTTCAAGGCGGTTCCAGCTGTCTCTTTCCTGACTAAAGTATAAGTAGATACCAGTTTCTTCCATGAAAATGAGCAGTCAAAAGAGGATAAGAAAAAGAAGATAAAACTAACTGTAGCCTGTCTTTCTCACTTTTCACTGGACGTTATTATTTGCAAACATTTTTTGTGTTGGCATATGCATTTGTATGTGATGTATTCTTGCTGAGAGCGTATATGCTCCTGAGGCTAAGCACAGAGAGAGAACAATATAGCAGAGGCATTTTAGTCTTGTTTTTTGAAACCAGTATTCCTATTTCCTTGCTATATTTTGTTTAGATATAAATAATAAAAAATGCATCCTAACAATTATTTTAAGTAGTCAAATGGTCACAACCTAGTAGCAAAAAACAACAGCAAAAAAATAATTAACTTGCCCAGCTAACCAAAGCAGCTAAATAGCCCCTTTAGCACGTCTTTCCTGGAATGGATACAGTCAGCCACCTCTCAAAACCCTGCCAAGTAAATGGTGTTTGCAATATGCCCATAATGTTATCAAACATAGACCATTTCAGACCAGTTGTGGACTTCAGTTCAGTTCAAGTCACATTCCCCTACTGGCATTTAATAGTAAGTTAGATAGCACTGTACTTACAACTTGCATGTTGCTATGCCATAGGATCCTCTCAGCTTTCTGATGATAAAAACAGCCCCAAAACCTCTATTTGAAGGGGAAAAAAGGGTTTTAAGATGAAAATGTTCCTATTTTCAGGGCTAGGAACTTATAAGCGTGGCATTGAAGCCCCGTCATGAAGCAATCACCTGCACATAATATATAGTGGAGAGGGCCCAACTTTTATCAAACCCACATGAAAAATTTATTTGACATAGATGAGAAGTTCAATTTTCAGGTCAGTTGTATCAGATAAGGATGGTGATGTTTTCTGCACTGGCAACTCCGATGAAGACCTTCCCTCTTCCTGCTTGAAGTGGAGAGACACCTCTTCTGTTGGGTGAGGGACCTGTTTCTGTCCTCCAAGCCTGGTGCAATTAGAGGATTTTCAGAGAGGATTTTTTTTTCCCCTCTGGATCCAGTTCAGTGAGACTATGTAGCAGTCTTTTGCCCTTAATATCAAGTAAGTGGCCCCTCATGTGCTTTGTTCTCACAAGGCACCTCCATGTACAGATGACCTGCATCAAACAAAGTGAGACAGGTGACTAGAGTGGTGATAATTTGATCTCCTCAGTAAGAGCACTGAGGACTGAGCAGAGGGTGTTCTTTAAATGAAATCTTGCAATTCCAACCTTCATAGTAGCCCTGCTAGATGGGCTCCTCCCTCTCTGCAACAGCAGTCCCAGTGCTGCTGGTGGCTACTGCCTGTCCTCCCTGTTGCCCCGAAGCCCCTTCTTGTCAATGTGAGAGAAAGGAAGTGGGAAGGAGAAAGCCAGAAGCCCTGAGTATGGAGGACAGTGTGGGTGCAGAGTAGGGCAGCTGTGAGTAGAGGTTGCTCAGTAACTTATGTGATCGGAACTTCAAGAACAACTCATTAAAAGTAGCAGTGGGTTTCAGGCCTGCTGAACGGTTGGTAGCACTTCCTCCTCCCACACACAAATGAATTTTTCATCGCCCAATCTCTCCTCTGCTGTAACTCCCACCACTGCTCCCCATCTCCTCCTGAAGATGAGCAGGCAGCCCATTTGTGCTCCCTGTTCCCCTCCCCACTGCGGATCACAGCTTCCCCCCTTCATGTCCCTTCACAGGCTTCCTGGCTCCTCCGTCCCCGCTGCCTCCTTCAAATCACAGGCTGGCCAGTGCCTCTCTTTCCCTAGTGCTGCCCCTGAGCTCTTCACTGAGGCTATGCCTGTGCTCATGCTTTTGAAGCAAATATTCTTTAGCCCCAGAGAGCACTGAGAAGGTAGCCCAGGAGCATGCTCTGATCTCAGCTCAGCTCTGAATTTTCAGTGGTGGGAGGAGCTCTCTTAGGGGTTGGAAGCTGGGTTTCCTACATGCCTTGTCTACCCCTGACTGTTTCTGTGACACTACTATCCTGGAGGGGCTGGAGCATGCCAGTTGCCAGCTCCTTCCTCACAAGATTGCACTTGGCTATGCAGTGTTGAAAAGGCTAGACTCTGCCAGCCTCCACTTCTGCTTTCCCCACCTACAACGCCTTGCTCTCGCTTTGGTACTGATGGAAACATGGGGCGGGATGGGGATAAAGATGACATCTGTCCCATTGGTTTTCTTAATGAAAGAAAGGGGAAGGGAATTAAGGTGAGGTGGTAATTTACGTGTGTGTGTGTGTGTGTGTGTGTGTGTGTATATATATATATATATATATATATATATATATATATATATAATATGCAGTATGGGTCCCTTTATACAGTAAGAGGGTATCTTTTGGCTACCATCCATTTCCCTTACTCCAAGGCATGTGGCACTCGGTATGTTCACCTGGGGGCCTTGCATAAGTGCAGCTATTTAAAAAAAAAAATCAAACATTTCAAAGAGCTATTGTCTAAATAAAGCAGGATTCTGGATGCCACTGGTCCCCCATCTGCAGGAGCATTCTGGGAGCCTTTCTATAAATTTCAGATTATTTTTGGTCTCTTTTCCAAATATTTAAGTAAAGAATCCAAAATAGCCGGCAATTTTCTGTAAAGAGGTGTTTAAAATACCCATCCTATCCATTCCTTCCCAGTACAGATATATGATAGTGTTAGATGTGGAAATAAAATACCCGAGCAGAAGTCAGGTACGTAAAATACACAACTTTCAGGTTGGTTTCTTTCTTGGCTTGTTTCCCCAATGTTTGTTCACCGCTTTTTCTCTCCATTTGATTCCTTGAGCCTGAGTTTCTTCTCCATTAACACTATGGAAGTACAATTCTGTAAATCCAGTGTGGGCGGAGATTCAGGCCAACTATTTCTATCTTCATACTATTTTAAATTGTTTGTTTCACTTTGGTTCACTTTTTTTTTTTCCTCTCCTTGTGTCAGGTGTTCTGGATTTCTGACCTGATTTTTGCTAATCCCTCTCTGTGATCCCAAGCAAGCCACTTTTCTGGACCTCAGTTTTCCCTTTTGTACAATGCGGGTAATAATTTCCTTTCCCACAAGGCTGTTATGAGATTTAGTGAAGCTTTGACAGTTTGGGATTAAAGCTGGTACAGTAAAGCTAGTGCATAGTGTTGTTTTAATAAATGTCTAGCAGAGTGATATAATATGAGAGTCTTGAAACCGTTTTTGGTACTTCAAGCTATGAAAGCTGTTTTTGTGAGGCTTAGGGAAGGGGAGAGTGAGGTTATCAGTGCAGGTAGTGACTATTATTAAGAAGAGCAGAGACCATGCAAAATAATTCAGATGCCTTTTCTGTGCTGGAAATCTAAGACTCTGTGCTAAATACATTTCTATTTTTGTTTAAGAATGTTTCAGCAATAAACTATCGCTTGTGCTAATAATTTTCCAAGGACACTTGTCTAATGTTAGCCTATCTTGTTTTAACATTCAGTTAAGGCAATACGCGGCAGTTGGATGAGGTCCCATTGTTAGGAACACCCCATACACAAAATGCCCCTCATTACTCAAGATCTGAGTGGTATGTATAAAGAGGCAGAGCGGCCAACTCTGTCTGGGATTGCCTTTAATGGGGACAAGGGGTGAAACTTTGGAGCCATGGAGAAGTTGAAAACAGAGATGTAGAAACAACATGGTCAAGAGCTGTTTTAATCACATAATGGAGACATGATGATTTTATCCAGTTACTCTCGACACTTACGAATAGATGGGGGCTCCTGAAAACTGCAGTATCATCCAAAATGTGATTGATTGAAAATTCAAGTGAGCTGGATTCAGTTATGCTGAAAGATTAACTCTTTCTTTCAACCTTCACTTCTTCCTTTATTTAAATAAAAGGAGGAATTGTGTGGCATTACCACAGGATGATGCCTAACTTAGTACAAGCTACATAAATAGGAAGAAGAGCAGAAGCTGGCATTACTGTTTTTGTGTGTGTGTGTATGCATGCATGCAAAGGAACTGCTGCTTTTGCATGGTAGAGATGTCAGAAGGCAGAGCTTTGACACTACCCATTCCATTCCTTTGCAAAGGGAGGAGGGGTTGGTGGCCTTGGCCTGCTGCTTAGTTGTTGTTTTTGGAAAACAGAAACACACAAGTTTTTTCCAAAATCTTGAATTTGTTTTGCTTTTATTTTGGTAGTAGCACTAGTGCTATAATTTCTTAGGGTGCCCTTTTTGGGACTGTTATTGACAATATCCTTTCTGAATAGTTCATGGCCATGAAAAACACGTCATGGACCGTGAAATCTGTATAGCATAGGGTAAAAGTGCACACAAGACCAGATTTCACGGAGGGAGACCTGTGTTTCTCAAATTGGGGGTCCTGACCCAAAAGGGAGTTGCAGGGGGGTCACAAGGTTATTTTAGGGGGGGTTGCAATATTGCCACATTTACTTCTATGCCTCTGCCTTCAGAGCAGGGCAGCTGGAGAGCAGTGGCTGCTGACTGAGGGTCCAGCTTCGCAGGCAGCAGCACAGCAGTAAGGGTGGCAATACCATACCTGCCCTCTTTACTTTTGCACTGCTGCTGGTGGTGGCTCTGCCTTCAGAGCTGGGCTCCTGGCCAGCAGTCATCGCTTTGTAGATGCTCAGCTCTGCCAGCAGCTGCTGCCAGCAGCAGCACAGAAGTAAGGGTAGCAGTACCGCATCCCCCTTGATCCCATAAACAATAACCTTGCAAACCCCTCCCCCCACACACAACTCCTTTTTGGGTCAGGACAACTACAATTATAACAACATAAAATTGATGATTTTGAAAATCCTGTGACCAAGAAATTGACCAAAATGGACACTGAATTTGGTAGGGCCCTAGTCATAGCTCTAGAACAAGATAAGTACCAGTATAAACACTGTTTCTGTTGAGTGCTACCTCTGATTATACAAAGATAGTGACACTCTTGAAAACTGCCTAGTAGTTATTGAATATTTTGATGTTTATTGTAATAAGCATGGTAAACTGAGTACTAAATGAATAATTCTAATAAGCTCGTTATAGGTTATGTGTGTGCCCCATGGGCCTGAAGTCAGAGAATTTTGAAAGTAGTATCCCTTGGTCCGTGCATGCACCATGACTCACCTTGTGGTTCCATCCAAGGCAACAAAGGGCAGGGTGGATTGACCGCGTCTCCATTTCCTTCTCACTGCCGCATGGTTCAGATTGGAACTTTAGTGTCCTCGTCTCTGATGTACTTCAGAAAGATCATAGTTGTAGTTAGTTTACCAGTTTTATCTATAGTTTTACTAGTTTTTATCTCTTCTAGTTTGATAGTTCTTAACATTAGTTTTAGGATTGCATTGGTTTTTTCCCTCTAACCGCCCCCAAACCCCTAGGCAGGTGCCGCACTATTCCCAGGACCTGAGACTTCAAACTCTGCGCCTCCAGCCCATGATCCTTCTCTGGTAGTGACGACTATCAATGCTGCCTCTGCTGCCTGGAAGAAGCTCATGTCATGGCTAGGTGCAGTATTTGCTAATCCTTTCTCAGACAAACTAACGGAGACCAGCTCTTTATCTCTGCAAGTATCTCATGGAGATGGCTGTGAGGATGCACTCAGACTCAGGCCAGGGAATCCCCACTGTAGAGCGGCCTGATTCAGTGAGGAGCAAACCTCAGCTATTATGTCTGACTACAGTGCTGGCAGGACTACCCCCCACTGATCCTATGGTGGGGCCTAGTCAGGAAGTTCGGAAGCACACCCATAAGTATGGGATTGAATCTCTGCCAAGTCCAAAAAAATGTGCTGAACTGGTGTAAGGAACATCCAAGGGAACAGCGCACGGTCCAAGTCCCATGGTCACAAAAAGACCCAGAAACTATGATGTCCCACAGTTCTGAGGTTTGAACAGCCATACTACCATTAGCAGCACACCACAAGGCCACGACAACTGCCTGTTCTGGGGAAGTCCTCAGCGCCAGTACCAAGAGGGAAAGAGTGCCCCTCACACCAGGAACATCCAGATCCAGGCTCGAACCTCATGAGGTCTTTGTTTTACCAGACCCAGCTTCCCCTCCTCCATTGGTCTCCTCCACTTCCCGGGATGTCATATACCCTCAATGAGATGTTCTAGACTACAGTGTCTTTATCTTCCTCACAGGTACTATACTCTGTTCCATTGGCTCTGGCAGTACCTCCACTAGAACTGGCATCTGCCTTCTCTTCATCAGATGAATTGGAGCCAGACAAAGAACCACCTCTTCCATACTGCTCCTCTGTACCATCAAGGATGCGTGCTCATCCATGGGAACAACTTACCCCATCACCCTCCTCGGAGCCATTGGTATCCAAAACCAGGGGGACTTCTATAACCTCCAGTGGAGCTAGCTTACTGGACCTATTGAGGTTCCTGGACTCAGTATCCTCCATTGGAATCAACCTGTCTAGAAGAGAATCAACTCTTGTTTCTCCCCTCTCCTAACCCCAAGAGATCTATCATTCACATTTGTCAATCTAATAGCGGTGGAAGAATCATACACCCTGGTCCTGGAAGTTCTGCTGGAACTTGCTAGGTTCCCATCCTCCTCACTGTATGATTGGTTACTACATCATCTCCTTCCCCATCAGATGACTTGACAGTTTTTCAGGAGCTTCTGAGGAGAGTTGCAGGAGAACTCCAGGTCCCATTGGAGGAGGTTCAGGACTTGCAGAATAAACTCCTGGATAGCCTACACACTTTGGCACTGGCAAGAATTGCAGTCCCAATTAACAATGGAGCCAGCCAAAGCTGTATGGCATACTCCTGACACTTGTTCCACCACCCCCAAAGGAATGGAGAAGTGATACTAGATCCTGACCAAGGGATCAGAATTCTTCTCCCATCCTGCTCCAGACTTGCTAGTATTTCAGGCTGCTGCAGAGGGGACCAAGCAGCATCCCCCTCAGTCCATTCCTGGGGATAAAAAAGGAAAATTCCTCAACCTTCTGGGGAGAAGAGTCTTCCCTTTCTTCAGTGTGCAGTTCAGGATAGCCAGTTATTAAGCCCTATTGACTAAATACGACATCCTGAATTACGCTAACTCTGAAGAATTTGCTGGCGCCCTACCTCAACAAGACTGTGCCTGGTTGCAGAACCTCATCACAGAAGGGGCGCTTACAGCCAGAACTCCTCTCTAGTCCACCATAGCCATGACTGACACCTCCTCCAGGGCCATGGCCACTGCTATCGTGTTGCATAGAGAGTTCTGGCTTTCATGCTTCTGGTTTTCTGAGAGAGGTCCAGAATATCATTGAGCACCTCCCCTTTGATGAATCCTATCTTTTTAACCAAATGACAGATGAGTCTTTACATACATAAAAAAAATCTAGGGCTAGACCTCAGCTCCTTAGGCATATACACTCCTGCCCCAACACAAGTTTCGCTCGTCATTCATCCACAGGAACCCTGTGTGAAAATGCCAGAGAACTCAAAGATGTTGGTTTCCTCCCCACCCCTCTTGTGCTGGCTTCCTCATCTCAAACCCAGCCTCAGGCCATGATGTATTTTTGGCATGAGCTCGAAAGCTGCCAACCACGAAGCCTAACAGCTTGTGACTCCTCCACTTCCTTTCAGAGTCATTTAGCACAATTGACTAGTGGGTGCTGAATGTCATCTGCATTTGCTATACAATCAAGCTTGTCAGGCTACCTCCTCCAAATCCCCCCTCCGTTTGCCCCTTTGGGGACCACTCTCATGACCATATCCTCACCCAAGGTGAATACTTCATTGCAGCAAGGCACAGTAACACATTCCTATAGATAGAATATCAACGAACAGGGTTCTGCTCAACTTACTTCTTAATCCCCAAGAAGAAAGGTGGTTGGAGACCAATCCTTGATCTTTATCACCTCAGTTGCTTCAATCCGCAAACTCGAGTTTCACATGATAATGCTGGCAGCAATAATTCCATCCCTATAAAAATGCATGTGGTTCAGGGCTTGCGATATGAAGAATGCTTGCTTTTACATTGACATCCATCCCATCTACAGACGTTTTCTCAGATATACAGTGGGTGCAAACCATTTCTAGAGCGAGTGCTTCCGTTGGGCATAGCTACCGATCCCAGACTCTTCACCAAAGTATTTTCTGTAGTGGCAGCTCATACCAGATGTTATGGCCTTCTTGTTTTCCCATATCTCAATGACTGGATCCTGGCAGTCAAGTCCCCTCAAGAAGCCCTTGTGTCAACCTCTGTGTTACTTAGTCTCCTTGCTTCAAAGCAAGTCAGCATTAACATTGAGAAATTGATCCTCAGCCCCACTCAGTCACTAGACTTCATCAGGACTATCTTAAACTTTATCACAGCTTGGGCGGACCAGCTCCCAGACAGATTTCAGACAATGAACACCATTTCTCACATCACAAGCAACCCACAGGTACCAGCCAGGACTTGCCTGTCTCTTGGAGCCATGTGGCTCTGTGCTCCCTGTAACCTTTCACAAGGCTCTACTTTCGCTCTCTTGAGACATGGCTCCAGTCCATGTATTCTCCAAGCAGTGACTCTTTGGAGTTCGAGCTGACAGTCCCAGCCAAAGTACTGTTGTCTCTTCTATGGTGGACATATCCACACCATGTACACGTGTGTTCTCTTTCTCCTCACCTCTCTGAGCAAGGTCATAATTGATGCATCCCTGGAAGGCTGGGAAGCCCATATGGAGGCCTTCATGGTGCAAGACACTTGAAGGCTTCAAGAATCCAGGGTGTACATCAATATTCTGGAACTTAGAGCAGTGTGAAGGGCATGAAAATCATTTCTCCCACTCATTCACTCTCATCATGTCAGACACCACCTCGATTTTCTATATCAACAAGCAACCTGAAGCAAGATTCTTTGCACCGAAGCAGTCAATATCTGAAACTGCTGCATCGATGATCAGATCACTTTGTCTGCTACCTATTTTCTGGGGACACAGAACGGACTTTCAAAGCTCTCCAACTCTGGGAGCATGGTATGTGTTTGTAACACTCAATGGAATACAGATACGGACCACACATCTAGAAGATCCTCCAGTTACAGGTAAGTAATCTCCTCTTTGTGGATGACACGCTGTACTCAAGGAAAAAAACCTTTTCACTAAAAACAAAAACCATGAGTGAGATGGAGCTATGACAATTTACACAGTCCAAGAATCTGGCCCTAAATCTCTGGTTCCTATGTCTGTGAAGATAATCTGCAGAATATGAAGTGAATGCAAGCCAATGCTGTTTTGTCTACTTGAGTCTGCACAGAGACTTAAACAATAGCTCCTACAGGTGTGAATTGCTTCCTTTATCTCAATCATGTGCTGATTCTGAAGCTTGATGATGATGATTTAACTGCCAACATTGTGTACTTTCACTGATGATCAAAATAACAAACATAATGGAAAAAAACTTATCGTGTCATGAAGAGCCATACTGAGTGGTGCTTTCTGGCATTATAAATGTCAAATGCTTGAGGTATAGATAGGGCTTAGGAGGAGAGTACCACCCTTTATCTGTCCCCTACAAAAAAGCAGTGTAGAGCTGGGGGAATAAGATGGTATGACAACAGTGAAGAATCACAGTAAAAGACACTTTATTAGAAAAATAAAAAAACTAAATAGTTATTCCTAAAGTAACCTGTCTCTCTGCTTCACTGCAGATGCATGTTTTAAAAGCAGGGAAACACTTTGTTCTGCATTGGTATTATTTCATGCTTTGATTTTTGGTAGAGCCAGAATTCTTGAGATAGAGTTTGTGATGCTTTCCCCGGGGATATTTTAACCACTCTATCCTTCTGATTCTCAGTGCCTTATTAGCACTTTAAAATATCTGTTGGACTGTTTAACAGTGAAACTGGCAAGTGCATTTGTGGGAGCAAAACTTGACAATGTCACCTTTGTTCAGCTTGTCCTCGTCCGTCCCTCCGTGAATGCAAGTTGACAGCACACCATTCCATTTTTTTGCGAGCACATTCTTTCCATTTCTGACCAAAGAGTTTTTTTTATGGGATTGGCCCAGCATGTTTTTGGTCTGCCATGCGGTTGCTCAGACAAACAAGATTGTTTACATTGATGGGAGATACTGCTGCCTGCTTCTTATTTACAATGTCACCTGAAAGTGAGAACAGGCATTCACATGGCAATTTTGTAGCTGGCATTGCAAGGTATTTACATGCCAGATATGCTAACCATTTGTAAGCCTCTTTATGCTTCAACCACCATTCCAGAAGACATGCTTCCATGCTGATGACACTCGTTAAAAAAATAATGCATTAATTACATTTTGACTTGGCTCCTTGGGGGGAGAATAGTATGTCTCCTGTTCTGTTTTACCATCATTCTCCATATATTTCATGTTCTGACAGTCTTGGATGATGACCCAGCCCGTGTTGTTTGTTTTAAGAACACTTTCGCTGCAAATTTGACAAAACTCAAAAAAGGTACTAATATGAGATTTCTAAAGATAGCTACAGCACTCAACCCAAGGTTTTAGAATCTAAAGTGCCTTCCAAAATGAGAGGGATGAGCTGTGGAGCATGCTTTCAGAAATCTTAAAGGAGCAACACTCTCTGATGCAGAAACTACAGAACCCAAACCACCAAAAAAGAAAATCGATCTCCTGCTGGTAGTATTCAATTCGGATGATGAAAGTGAACATGCCTCGGTATGCACTGCTTTGGATCGTTATCGAGCAGAACTCATCATCAGCATGGGCACATCCTCTGGAATGATGATTGAAGCATGAAGGAACATATGAATCTTTAGTACATCTGGCACATAAATATCTTGCAACACTGGCTGCAACAGTGCTATGCAAATGCCTGTTCTCGCTTTCAGGTGACATTGTGAACAAGAAGCGGGCAGCATTCTCTCTCGCAATTGTAAACAAACTTGTTTGTCTGAGTGACTGACTAAACAAGAAGTAGGACTGAGTGAACTTTTAGGCTCTAAAGTTTTACATTGTTTTATTTGTGAATGCAGTTATTCATTGTGCATAATTCAACATTTGTAAGTTCGTTTTTCATGATAAAAAGATTGCATTACAGTACTTGTATGAGATGAATTGAAAAATACCTTTTTTGTTCTTACAGCACAAATATTTGTAATCAAAAAGAAATATAAGGTGAGCCCTGTACTCTGTGTTCCGTGTTGTAATTGAAATCAATATATTTGAAAATGTAGAAAACTGGTATTCTATTATTAACAGTGCGATTAATCATGCAGGCTTAATTTTTTTTTAATTGGTTGACAGGTCTGCTCTGTATGCCTTCTGATCTCCTCATTCAGTATGTGATCACAGAGTGATATCTTACACATTCCCCTTTCCATTGCTCTCTGGGTGACAGTGAATTTTTTTTCCTCCGCTTTCGTCATTGGCCAGCTTTCATCTCCGTATATCATTGCTGGCAGTTAAAGTTAAGTTGGGAGTGGAGTTAAACAGTTCTTTCCATTTCTTCATGGATGCTCATCATCCGTTAGAGGGGTCTTTATTTTGTTGAAACTTGCCCACACCGCGTTTCTCCTCCTCCTCCTGGTCAGCTGTTGACCCAGGTAAATATATTTATTGACCTCCTTGATTACTTTCCTGACCTCCGTGATTACTTTCCCATTTACAGTGATGATTCCTTCTGTACAATGCTCATTCCGCATCCACTTCATCTTCAAAGTGTGCCCCTTCCAGCCCGATGTCTGATAAAATGTAAAGTGGATAAATGCTTTAAAATTCGCCGGTGACTGTCCGAATTAAACATATTGAAACTTTGAGCTAGTAACTCAGGATTTAAATGTGCTGCAGTGTGGCTCACAAGTTTTTCTAGTTGATACTTTAATCCAGACATTCAATTTTTAAAATCCATTGGTATTATGATGATTAAAATATTTTGTATGTGTTTAAAAAGAGACTCCACTGCGAAATCCAGGCATTCGTCTCCTCTTTGGGATAATTTGAAATGCACTAGAGTATAAGCACATCCATGTAACCAGTGGCAGAAATCCTGATTACACAGCTGTTACTTGATGTTGCTTGGACTGAGCTGAAGTTACTGTTAAGCACTTTACTTTCAGTTGAAGTGCAATAAATGTGGTATTTTAAGCAATCTGCAAACTGTGGTAGTTTGACAGGATAGGACTAGGAAGTAAAAGGAAGGTAGGAACAGATTTAAAGTTTTTAAAATCCTGGTTCGGCACATTCTTTGTGGCAGGGGCCAATTTTTCAAACTAAGCCTCTGAAATGCACATGTGAATGCTGTGTGTTCAAGCAGCTGTTTACGTGTGCAAATTGAGTAACTTAGATCTAACTACAGAAGTGGGTGTTATGCTCATAATTCCTGAGGCTGGTTTGAAAATCTGACCCTATGCATCAAACGTTGCAGTGCTGGATGTTGTAGCTGCATTTTGAGAAGATGATGGGAGTTCCCAAACAGGAAGGTTGGTTTTAGTGTTTGCTGCCTCTATTGCCAGATGAGAGGCGAGGACAGATCTCTCAAACTGTCCCTCATCTTGGTATAATGTGGCATGTGGAGACTTCTAAACACTGTGAAATGAAAATTTCATAATGTAACATTGTCAAGCATATGACACAGCTGTGAAACTCTTGTGCTAGGCTTGGTGAGCTAGCTTATGAAGCTAAGCAGGCCATTTAAATCTATAGTGCTGCTCTTAGGAAAGAAGGAAATCGTAACTTTTGTTTTTTAAAAGCTTAAAAAAATAGACTTGTGATTTATTACCTAAGCCACCAGATGTACTGCACTATATTGTACTACATCACTGACGTAGCATTATCTGATGTAATAAGGAAATAAAATGTGGGGAGGAGGAGAGGGGAGGAGGAGAATTAAGGGCAAGTTGAACAAATAGTTGCATAGTTGTTGCCAGGTTTGGGGTTTTTTTTGTGTATTTTTGTGTTTCACTGTAAAGTGCAAAATCCTAATATGCCTATAACCAAAGGGCTCTTAAAAATAATGGTAGGCTCAGAAGGGCTGATTTTTTTTTTATCATAGTTCAGATCTCTGGCAAACAGTTCCCTGTATATGCAAAGTTATTTTAGATTTTGTCATTCTTTTTCAGAGAGTCCTTGCCGTCAGTGCTGGGAAGGTTAGTGACCTAGGGATTGGGTGTGGAGAGGGGAGAGGTTCAAGTTACTCTGGCAGCTTTCAGATTATTAGCAGGAAACAGTCATGAGGAAACTTGCAGTTTCTGGAGCCCAGTTCACTACTTCTATAGAAATGAGATGCATGTAGCATTTTTGGTAACATATAGATAATACTGGACATGCAGTGCATGCAGTACCCTGCTGTTTCTGTAAGGATAGTTGTTTTGCTCTTTAGCAGTATTTAGAGAGAAGAGATCTTTCACAGAAACAATTCTAAAGGCGTCGGCAAAACAGTTAAAGGCTGGGAAGAGAGCTCATCGGTGGAGATTGCAGGAAGGGAGGAAGGAGGGTCAGAGTTGGCAGATGGCCGCTGTATTTTATATAAATTGAAAACCTGCCAAGTATTAATTATTTATATAGAGTTGTCAAATGCTTTGCATTGTAACTACAAAACTCCTATAGTAAATCGGACAAAGTGATGTAACTGAAAAAACATGTTAAATTCACCCCACTATATCATAGGACCAGAACCATATATAACTTTTTAGATTCAGGTAGCTCAGATAATTGTGGAAGGAGGAAGATGAGGGAGTAATCAACATTTGTACAAAGTCTGAACTTAGACACATCATGGGGCTCAGTATTTGCAACTGCAACATGGATTTGAGTTTTTGGAGATCAGCTCTTTCTTTGCATACTGGTATTATTACTGTGGGAGTACACTGAAAGGAAAACTGACTGTTGCCAAAATAATATTTTTGATGTTCCAGTTTGGAAAAAGAACAAATTTTGAAATTGCGGAATTTCCCATGCAACGGAAGTTCTGGTTCCCACGTATCTCTAACTCTCACAAAAAACTTTCTAGATGGAGAACATAAACCTGTCCTTAAAGGCAGGGTCTGTTTTGAGTGTAAAGGAGTAGTGGGTTGGGGCAGCACAAGGTGGGAGTAGGAAGAACTGAAGCTGGGTCCTGGAGCAGTGAATAAGCAGGATAAAGAAAACCTAACATTTTAATTTTTGGCTCTTTGTACAATTAATTGTCATTAGATATTTTTTAATCACTGAATAAACTGTATTGACTCAAACTAATACAAAAATCATTTTTTAAATGATTGAATGCAAAAATTATTTAAAAATATTTTAAGATTATAAATATAGCTATTGCATTCCAAATGGATTGTGTAATTATATTAAACTGTGGCCTAAAACAGTAACTCTCTCTGGCATTAAATCTTAATCATATAAGGATCAGTATTGAATTCAGTGCACATTATCTAGCTGCCTTAGGGTTTTGTACTGCAACCCTTCAGTTCTGGGGTGTGTGTGTGGGGACGAATCTAGTGATTTCTAAAATAGTCTCATGATTCTTTGTTTTAGGAAGGTTCAGGTGACTGTGTAGTAGGGCAAGAGAATGTCGTGGTGGAAATTCTGGGAATAAGGTTATCTGAGTGGAAGGTCAGAAAGTAAGAGAATAGGGAGTCAATACAACAAGAAGAAATGAATGGCAGTTCCTCTCTTAGAGATGAGGTGAAGGATAGGTGAGTCTCCTTTGGAGCATCCAGGGTGAGGTATGCAATAAATGTTATTGTTTGAATCTGAAATTATTTCACACGTTGTCAGAGGAGTAAAAGGAAAAAGTCAAGGCAGGCTTAAAAAACCCGTTTTTAAAAATCCCATGATTTTAGGCTCAATCTTTAGGGGTCTACCTGCTGATTTTGTTTTCTTGAGACGAGCAATACATACTGCATTTAGTTTTCAGTCAGCTTGACCTTCAACTGCATCTGCCTAGGCTTTTGCAATGCCTCATGGGTAGGGCCCTACCACATTTTCTGTCAATTTCATGGTCATAAGATTTTAATAGTAAAATTCACCGTTTTGGAAACTTGCATCTGAATTCCAGAGTGTTGTAATTGTGGGTTCTCAACTCAAACAGGGGTCCCAGGGAGGTCGGAAGGCTATTGTAGAGGGGTTGCGGTGTTGCCACGCTTACTTCTGTGGTGTTTCTGGTGGTGGCACTGCCTTCAGAGATGGGTGGTGGGGGAGCAGCAGCTGCTGGCTGAGAGCCCAGCCCTGGAGGCAGCACTGCTACCAGCAGCAGTGCAAAAGTAAGGGTGGCATGGTATGGGGGGGTCCTCATTGGCTGGCCTGATGGATGGCGCGACATAAACAACCGCCCAGGGCACTATGGTTGGCGGGGGGGAGGTCAAACCCACCTCCCCCTGCTCCTGTACCGGGTAACTCCCAAGTGCTGGGGTACTGAGCCTGAAGCCAGAGAGAGGCAGGGCTGGGGGTGCCCTGACTGAAGGCTCCTATTGTACGCCAGACTGCAGCTGCTGGCCCTGGCCAAACTGCTGAGGGATGGGGAAGACCTACCTTCAGAAACTTCCTCCTGCTGCAGGAAGCTCTGCAGCTGCTGGCTGGGAGCCCAGCTCTGAAGACAGTGCCATTGCCAGCAGCAGTGCAGAAATAAGGGTGTCATGGTATGGTATTGCCACCTGTACTTCTGCGCTGCTGCTGGTTGCGGTGCTGCCTTCAGAGCTGAGCGGCCAGCCAGCCTCCGCCACTCTCCATCTACCCAGGTCTGAAGGCAGTGCAGAAGTAAAGGTGGAAATACTGTGACTCCTCCACACCCCAATAGCCTTGCGACCCCCTCCCACAACCCCAGCTGAGTCTTCCCCATTCCCGCCTCCTGTCCCACAATGATTTACTTCTCTGCTTGATTTACCAAAGCATACTGCTGGGGAGGGTCGCATGACCGCTCTTCTGGTTTCCCTTTGTTTCCCCATCAGAGAGTCTGTTTTCTGTGGGGAAGCAAAGAAATATGCAGGGAACATAAATTCTACTCTTGCACACTACCCCCCAGGAGTAAAACATTATTAACGTCTTGCTTCTTTCATCACATCAGGGGAAAAGTGGGTTCACTTTTTAAAATGTTTGTTCTTCACAATAATTATTCCATTTTTATAATAAATAGGAGAAAAAGAAACAGCATCTGATACTTTTGTTGTCTGTTCTTTAAAGTCAATTCTCTGGAACCTAAAGTTTTCAGTCTGTATCTGGCAAATAAAGGTTGATGTTGCTCGCTCACAATTTTATTGTGAATCTCACAATATTGGATGGGTTTTTTTAAAGCGTTCTTAAGAATTTCTTGATTTTCCTTCAATGACTTGAAATTTTGTCCTTACCCAAAATGGTCACAATCTCCCGCCAGTGTCAGTGGGACTGAACCCGTAGGCTGTCCCCAGCAAAGAAGGATCTCTTCTATTTTTCCCGATGGGGCTGAAGTCAGGCTGCCCTCAGGGAAAATGGGTGATGGCTTGCTTTCCAGGTGAGGGCCAGGAAGAGGAGGAGAATGTAGAGGTTTCTGTAAGGAAACTCCAAGGAAAGCAGACAAGGGAGGTGTTGGGAGACTGTATAGGAGCCTGTGAAAAGGTAGAAGGAGGCTAACTGAGGGGGAGTGCAGGAGAAGGTGGGGACAAGAGGCTGGTGATGGGGAGTTGCAGGGGAATGTGCCATGGCAGAGACACAATGTGATGGGCAGGTGACTGTGAGAAGAATAGAGGAATACTGGGAACAAGTGACTGTAGAGGGCATGTGAGATGCAGGAGTCTGTGGAGCAGCACATAAGAAGCACGTAAGTGGGGCATCTACTTATTGTGTGTAGGTATGGGAGGGAGAGAGAACGGCTGCTCCCATACCCCAGAGGATAGGAGACAGTAAATGAAATACCCTGTGAGCAGTGAACTGGGATTTGAGTGTGTTTAAGGTTTGTGTTTTGACCCTGAGATGACCACACAAAAATGGCAGTTTCCCCCTACAACTGAAAACCATGAAAAGGCAGACAAAAGCCAGTCTGACTCTTTATTTATAGTATTACTTTTACATGATTTAAAAACCAATCTCGTGTTTTTTGGGATCCAAATTAAGATTTTTGAACCCTTGCAACTGGCAATTTTGGAATTCCATTTCCCCTCCCCCAAGTAACAAAATAATCCTCTTGTTGAGTCTGCAAATTCTAGGGATCTGCCTCTGCTGTTGTCTTTGTAGGATCAGGTCTTAATGGAATTGAAATTCTAGGAAGTAATTCCCATTTTAAGGCCCTGATTGAGTCTTTTGGGAAGATCCCTTTGCATACGTGGAACCTAACTGACATCACTGGGGCTCTTTTCAAATGGGCCTGAAAATGGCTTCAATGTGTCTGTGTGGAGGCACCAAGATTCTCCTGCAGGCTTCTATTTACAGCCTCAGGGCCTTAGGTACTACTGCATTATAATTAAGGCTCTGATTTTGTCACAGATATTTTTAGTAAAAATTAACGGAAGCCTGTGACCTGTCCCTGTTTTTTACTAAAAGTATCCCTGACAAAATGGGGAGGGAGGAGGGTCCAGCACCCACAGTGGCTGGACTGCTTTGGGGTCCCCCTGCCTGCTATGGCTGAGTTGCTGTGAAGTCCCCTTCCCCTGCTGCCCGTCGTGGCTGGGCTGCTGCAGGGGGTTCTAGCTGCCCATGTCAAGTGGGAGCCCTGGGGTTTCCCTGCTGCCCAGAGGCTTGGAGCTACTGGGGTTCCCGCCAGTAGCATCTGGGAGCTGGGGGGCTGCCTGCTGACAGCAGTCTAGCCCTGGGGCAGAAATTGACAGGAAGGTCTCTGGAATCATAGACCTAATCATAATGAACCAAAGATTGAGAATCTCTGCCTCAGATTTAACTGTGTTTCCTGTAGGAAATAATACAATTTTTCTATGGAAATGAACCCATGCATTCCTGGGTTAAAATTATCCTAGGTTTTGAGAGCATCCAGTCTACCATTGTTAGATTTAATTACCACTGTACACATTGAATACTTGAGATTTTTTATTTTTATTCTTTTACTCTAGAGTGGTGCGATGGCACTGGGTGACCCTAATGCTTTCTCATCTCCAGGGCTAGCGGATGTATAAAAACAACAGTCCATATGCCTCTGCTGGTTCTTTTTTAGAAGACTTGCTCTGAAATAAGACTAACATTTTAAAAGAGTAGATTCTCAGTGATTTACAGAAACAATTATCTGAAACAAGCTGATTGCTGGGTAATTAATACCATTATAAAAAGTCCCTCGTTTTCAAGCCAATCCCTCTATCCACATCTATAAAAGAGAAACTGTGTATAAACAAATGTAATGCCTACAAATGCCATCAAGCGTGTGTGACAGATATTGCAATCACATGCAGGATCTTTGGGGACCATCTTGTATTAAAGGTATGATTGTATTCCATTTCAAGGGGGGATTGGGAGGAGTGCATGACCGCAACGCCTGTAGGAATCAAACAGTGGGAGGTGATTAATTTGAATCACTGAGATTAACCACCTCCAGAGAGCTGTACCACCCCATGGAGTGGTCTACGTGTACTGGTTCAAACTCTTTTTTTCTGGAGACTAGGAGATAAAGAAAGGGCTTTTGGTATAAAAGGATGAGTTTGAACTGATTTAGGGCCTTCCTTCTGATCCCAGCAATTGAAAAGGACCTTTGTCCAAAAGGGGGGCTCCCAATCCATGTGGAAAGGTTGGAAGGACTTGAACTACTATGGCACCTTCAGAAGACTGGGTGTCCTCTGGTGAGCTTTTAGCATGTGCATAGGAATTTTTATTGTTTTTATTTGTTTCTGTAATGCTTTCCCCTTAAGAATAAAGGTGTTTTCCTAGAAGGAGCTGTGTGGTAACTTGTAAATGCTGATAATACATGGTTCATTGCCTCAGCGAGAAAGCAGTGCACAGGCTCTGGCTCTGAGGCAGACTGGCTTGCTTGGACTGTCACAGTGGAAGGCAGGGAGCTGTGCAGCCTTAAAATCCTCCAGTCAGAAGTGAGTACGACAAGAGTCCCTATCTAGAGACAGGCGATAGCAGGAGACCTTAACTCCTGGAGTGAACCACAGAGGGAGGTTGGGAAGGGGGAATACAGGTACGGTTGCCCGGGAGCTGTGACAACATGTATAGTGCTTCATACTGCAAGGGCATGATGACGCTCTATCAGGCATTGTGGTTACTACCAAGTGTTTGAAGGAACAGGCCCTTAACCTGGGGGAAGAAAACACTGGCTAGCTAGGTGTCTTGGCGCTTAAGGTCACTTGGGATTTTTGCCTCAGTGTAGGTATCCTGATGTAGCTGCACCACTGCAAGGTAGAGATGTTTGAAACTCTTGAGTTTCCATTCCATGGGAAATTCCGCCATCTTAAAATTTCCTTTCATCCTGAATCAGAAAAACATTTTTTTGAAATTTCCTGTGAAACAAAATTTCAGAAAAACAAAGCACCTTGTTTTGGCTGTGTTGTTTCAGCTTTTATATGTATTAAGTTGAAACCAAGTGCTTTGACCTCATTGAAGTGAAATGCTTCAATGATTTTCATTAAAAATGTCATTGAAATCTGTATGTTCCTGTGAAATGTTCAGAATTTGTCAAATCAACATTTTCTGCCTGAAGACTGTTCTGTTGGGAAAATTTTCAACCAACTCTGTTGCAAACCGCTCCTGTGGACTCACTGCAATGTGCATGCCGTGTTTTACACCAGTGCTGTATGTCTGTGTTAGGGCTTTGCTTGGGTTAGGCTGACCAGACAGCAAATGTGAAAAATCAGGACGGAGTGGGGGATAATAGGAGCCCATATAAGAAAGAGACCCCAAAATCGTGACTGTCCCTATAAAATCAGGACATCTGGTCACCCTAGCTCGGGTGCAGCTACATCATTATAGTTAAACCAGTGGAAAAGTCCCTAATGTAGACAAGGCTTTAGGAGGAGAGCCTAGGTTCCAAAAAGGCTTGTCTTGGTGTTACTTTCAAGTTACCAGAGTCATAGGTAGAAACCGGTTCAGATAGCAGGGGCCTGGTCCTAGTAATGCCATTAACAGCAGTTGGTCAGGGAAGCAGCAGAGCAGGTTGGATATGTAACAGATGGCTACACATGTGTAGCAGTGTAATGTCCTAACCTTGGTGAAAGGGTGTAGAGGGTCCAGCACAAGCAAACTCAACTGGGCACCTTTAGGCCTGTCTCAGCAGTCCTGGTGAAGGGAAGCAGAAGCTGCTTTGGTTTGTATTTTAATTTAGCTGACTTAACTTTAAAAAGCATTGTGTTTGATTTAGCATTCTTATTCCTCAAGTTTTCTTCCCTACGTTTTACTACATTGGGATTCCTTTAATGGTCCTTGTTTCATTGATGTTGGATGTCAGCCATAGTGTTGACCCATTATGTTTCCTTGTAATTTCCTCCTTTCCTATGTCTTACATTGGAGAAGAGAAGCAACTGCTACAAGACTCTTCAATGCAAGATATGGCCAAGCTCCTCCCAAGTAAAAGCTGCCGATTCTATAGCTGCAGTTCCTTAGTGGAAGATGAGCTGTGACTTCCTACAGACGGCCACTTCAGATTACATCATTCTATTAGTCACCACCCACCACTGCAGACAGCCACCTGGAGGAATGGAATGAACAAATCTTCTATTTTTTTTACTTTTTTTTATCGATGCTTAATGAATTAGCAGCATAGGTCTGCTTTGAGAGGATCACTGTTGGCAGCTCTTCATCCTTGGAGACCCAATGTTTGAGATTTCCAAGGCAGAGGTTCAGGGAACAAGAGAGGATAAAATATAGTAAGCATCTCATTGTCGCTCTGAAACCTTATTGTCCTTATGACAATGAGGGTTTTTATTTCTTCTGTGCTACTAGGCTGGTAAATCCAATAAAAAGATAATGCTTTTTATGCGGAACACTTAAGAGAGAGTGCTAAAAATGAGTCTCATTCTTCTCCAGTGACATCTTCTGGTTCTCATTAAGAAATGACCATATGGCTCTGCTTTTTATCATCCTTGTTTTATATTTCAGCTCTCAAAATGTGGCGAACAAATGCTGCTTTCCCTATCTTCTCATTGATTTGGGATCTGCCTTTATAATATGAACTGTTGAACTATTCTGTTAGATGTCATTTTATTTTCAGACTAGAAAATGAATTAAGGCTCCAAGAAAGTGTGTTGAGCCATGGCGTGCTATAGAGAATCAGGCCAGAAAAATGACCTGCTAAGTCTTTGCAAAAATAATTCCTTTTCAACGCTGGTAGATACATGTGGCTTGACTCTTTTCAGCAACCATTGAATGGCTTTTTTCCAAAATGTTGTTGTGAGGCGAATTATGATTAACCTTAATAATCATCTTTCTCAATCATATTATTAATCAGTGTCTTCGAATTTTTAAGCATCAGTACACTAAATGAATTTGAAGGAAACTGGAGATGCATTATACTGCTAGAACAGTATATACTTGGTAGACAGGTGTTAATGACTATAACGTCTTTATTGCATACATTGCCCAATACAGGTAAAATTAAATCTCTTTACTTGACTAGAACTATGTTTGATTTCTTCCCCCCCCCCCCATCAGGAAGTGACCAGCCGTTCAGATAATGTCGAGCACAAAGAGGTTCAATTGGCTTAACTTCCCACTCTGTGCCAGAAAAGCAGAGGCAGTGAGTAACTCAATGATAAAATACGACATATAGTGCAAGTCCAAATCTGGCAGATGCATGATGGAAAGATAATGGGTAAAATTTTGAAAAGAGCCTGAGTTACTTATGAGCTTAGATCCCATTTTCAAAAGTGACTTTGGCACTTAGGAATCTAAATGCCATTGATTTTTCAATGGGACTTAGGCCTTCAAGCACTTAAGTCAGGCCTTGACTATATTTAAAATTTAGGATGATCTACCTGCATTGCTCTGGGCTACGGAAAATTTCATACTCTTGTGGAATGTAGCTATTTCAACCTAGCCTCCACTGTAGATGCATCTAGATTGGCAGAAGAATTCTTCCAGTGACCAAGCTACTGCCTCTTGAGGCAGTACTAGCATGACAGGAAAAATCCCTTCCATGGCTGCAGCAAGCGTCTACCTTATAGTGATATAACTGCAGTGCTGCAGCTGTGCTGCTGTAGTGCTTATAGTGTAGATTAGCCTCATTATAGAAAATGGGACTTAAACTCCTTAATGCATTTGGACATTTAAAATAAAAATTTACCCAATAGGAATTTCTTTGCTGACTTTAAATTTCTTTTTTTTAAATATTTACAAGTCAAGTAGGTAAAGGAGAAAGGAAATCCTTGAGCCAATATTGAATACTTTTTCTGCTTAAAAAAAAACAAATCAAATGAGTCAGCTTAAATAAAATATGAAAAGTCATAATTGAAATAAAATGATAAATGTTTAAATGTTTATGGTTAATGCCAGTTTACTCAGCATTATTCAAAGTTGGCTTGAGTGCATCATGTTTGACAATGCATTAGGATTAATCCTCTGAGGTGTTAGATATGCTCCCTTTTCAGTAGGTGTTGGGGATGATGAGAACATTGCAGGACTGTGCCCTGGGTGATCAGTTTATACGAGTGACGGGGAATGGGCAAACCACAGAAGGTCTGGATTTCAGCTTAGATTGGATAAGCACCCAAGAGTTTTCATGCTTATCCCAAGTACTGTCTGTGCTGCCTGAATCTGCAAAATTTGACCAGAAATCTCATGAGAATTTCTTGTGAGTCTTCCAGTACTTCCTGCTGCTTGTTGAGCTGGAAATACTGCAAGAACAGTCTTAAGGCGTTTAGCACTTCCAGACCCTGACAGAAATGAAAACTAATGGGAAAAACATGAACCCAAACACTTGAAACCTCAAAAAGTTTCATTTGTGGTTTTGGTTTTAGAAACATGATTTTTTTTTTTTGTGAATAGAGGGAGGTATTTATTTTTCCAAACCAGTTCATGGGTCCCTAGTGAGTAGTTCCAGCAGGAACTGTTACTTACTCTGTTCTTATACAGCACCTAGCACAATAAAACCCCAATCCAGTTCAGGGCGTATGGCACCATAGTTATCCACATAAGGGTTTGCATCAAACTCAAATGATCATTTGACTTCCAAACAAAATGCTAAGTAATTAAACACGTATGTTGCTTTCTGTTCTGTCTTAGAAATAAATACATGAATAATTCTGGAATCAGGACAATGAAATCTATTTAATAGAATAGTGCAACTGGGAATCAAGTTATTATTAGAGCACACCTGTTTCTTGCATTATTTTTGCAATATGAATATACTATAGTGATCACATTTCCCGTTTTGCAAAATTAAAAGTATAGGAAAAGAACCCTCTAATTCTACTAAATACAGGAAGAGCTCTTGCAGATGGCTGAGAGAGTAATAGCTGAGAGTGTATATTGTAGAGTGGTTTATGATTATTTGACATGAGTTAAGTGGTAATCTCTGGTTCATGATAGTCTTTAAATTCTTCCTAAAGTTTACATAAAAACTTCAGAGAAACACATTTTTAGGCATTACAAGGAGGTACCATTAATTTTCATCTGCTCTGTAATATTCCTGAAACTTGCCAGGATTCTTTTTTAAACCAGCCTTAAATAATCCATTTGTAAAATTTGCCAAAAGGTACTTTGAATTCATTCTTGTTCTTCAAGAAGAAAGTGGTTTGTAAGAGAGCATATGCAAGGGGTGATTCATGTTATGCATTTGAGAACAAAACCTAGCCCTTGAAATAAAACGTATGACAATACAATAGCCATTCTAAGGCCTTGTCTAGATGGGGAAATTGACAAGCAGAGCTGTTGTGGAATAAACTATTCTGCAATAGCTAATCTCAAGTAGCTCCCCTTAGGAACACTGTATTCCAAAATAAAGATCACTTTTATTCCAGAATAATTACTCTGCCAAATCCGTCAATTTCCCTATCTACACAGGACTGTAATATTCTGAGCAAGAGAATTTTTTATGCCTTCTTGCTGCTTGTGTTGAGGTGAAATGTGAGATGATTCTTGATGATAGTAGTATCCCAAAACATGGACTGAAGCATAGTGGGAGAGACACCTCTTTTGCTGTGAGTACTATAGACAGCTTAGAAATGGAAGAGAAATCCAAAGCAACCCACATATGAAAAAAAGGAATAGGTAGTTTTAATAAATAAAAAGATAAATGATTAGGTTATAATAAAAGAATGAAAATAGGAATTGGGAGGAGAGTTTGATTTATCAAACTATGATTGGGCTTTCTAATGGAGCAGATGTTTCCATATGTCAGAGAGAAGTTCTAATGAACTTGTGGCCACTCCTTTGTCTGAATAACCTATGTTCATAGACACAGTGGGTAAGCCTACCCTGCAGTAAGTGGTTTGATTGTATCATGTGTAGATATTTCTGAGCTAACTTTAATTTTTGCTAGCTCGGGTGCCAGTAACGAAGCCACACCAGCACAGACGACATCCTGGGCTAGTCCCACGAGTAAGGACCCCTAATCCCAAGTGGGTTGCTATGCTTCACTGTTAGATTAAAGCTAGCTTGGGTATTTCTACATGTGCTGCAGTCACACATGCACAACCTTCCGATTGCTATATAGACGTCATAGGGCCCAATTTTGTATGCACTGAAGTCAGTGGGAATTATGCTAAAGGGTCTAAGCAAATAAAATACATTATAGTTGGCTCAAAGTATGTAGTCCAACATGATAGCAGGAATGTTAAATCTGCTAGTTTTCTACAAGTCTCTCTGGGTTGCTCAAATAGTTTTGGAAACTTCAGTCCTTTTGTTTGAATTTTTTCCAGTTAGAATTCATCAGCCCATAGATGGGATAGCAAAGAGATGGCTGGGGGCCTTTCTTCTCCTTTTTACATCTTGACTCTTTTTCTGCTGGAAAAATCTTGGCTGTGTTGTGGGTCAGGCAGTTCCATGGCATACATGCTTTGCCATCAGTCCCTCACATGAATTACAAATTTTTCCGGCACCTCCTGAATATGTGTGATTTAAATGTCTTTGGAAATAATATGCAGAGGCCCACGTTTACTTGTTTTGTTATCCCTGAAGAGCTAACCTGTGGGTGTTTCTCAGACTCATAACATGTTTGAGTTACAAACATAGCAAAATGTCATAACTCTACATACAGTGTTGATTATACATGTTATAACAAGATAATACTCAGCAAGTTACAATTTTTCCAATGATGCCTCACAAGGCATACTTTTGTACAAGATTTATCACAGATTTGTAACAGTGGTGACCATATTCGTGTGGACAACCACCTTCCCCTTTAGATAGCATCACATCTCACTCCATCCCTGATTCAGGAAAAGACTTATGCATGTGCTCAATGTAAACATGTTGTAGTGTGCTAGTTTAGTCTCCATTCCCATGCAGCCCTTAGCCTTGTGACAAGTGCCCCAGTTATGATGATGATTTTTGTGATCTGGATCACACGACCTCTATGAATTAGACTGAGACCAGTACATCATCAGTCACTGGCCACTGAAAAGTCAACTTTCAGAAACTGCTAGAGCTTGACAAACTATGTGTTCTAAATAATGAAACTAGTTAGCTCTTTCTGTTGAGAATTAAACACAAAAGAAATGTTTGTCAAGTATCAGGGGGTAGCCATGTTACCTTGAAGACTAACAGATTTATTTGGACATAAGCTTTCATGGGTAAAAAACCTCACTTCTTCAGAAAGCTTATGCCCAAATAAATTGGTTAGTCTTTAAGGTGCGCCAGACTCCTTGTTGTTTAAACAAATGTTTGTTATATTGAACTGTGAAATGAATATCCTAGTGAACCTATTCCAGCCTGTTCATTGCTTTCAAACTATCTGCTTAAACAATATCTCCAACTGTGTGGTGTTCCTAGTGTTTCTGCTTTTTGACTAGATTATTGGAACTGACTAAATGACAACTTCTTAGCTGGATGAGGAAATAAGATTTCAAACTTCTGGTGTGAATCTTTATGCAAAAATGTTTGCATGGGTGTTTGTGAGATTTCAAGCAAACATTCTTGGAACAAAAGAAAACAAATCACGCACACAAATGTTATTGGAACTTGAATTAAAGAGCTTTGTGAATATCAACAAAGCAAACTGATGGGTTTTACTCTAATGAATAATTAGGAATACATTTTTTAAAGTATGTGCTCAGCTGTTTTCACTATTGATGTGCATTTGAACCAGTGATGTAGAGGTGAAAATTTATATCAATCCCCTGAGCCAGCTAGTGTGTGTGTGTGTGTGTGTGAGAGAGAGAGAGCGTGCTTAAATTCCTTGATAGAATAGGCAGACAGTCCTGTTTGAATCAAGACTATATTAACATGAACGAGGTACATTTTAGTTCACAGTAGCAGTGTCTACACGAGGCAGTCGCAGTGGAACACTTCAGTGTGCTTTCAACGCACACCCTCATAGTCCACACTGCTGGGTTGTGTAGACAAGCCCTTAATCTGCCTGCCTTTTATAATCTTTGTTACAGCTTTTATAATTTTCTTAAATGGGCATTTCTGCAGGTGCTAATTAAAGATATTCCCTTGCATAAACATTGCACTTTAAGTAGACCATAAGTTTAAAGTTTGGGAGAAATTGCATGTGTTGAAAGGTATCAGGTTTTGTTACATTTTAAATGTGTTGAGAAACAGAAACCCATAAAATAACAGAGGTTTTTGAAGCTAGGGATCAGCAGTATGTGATAATGGGACCCATTTTTAAGCAAGTAATGTGTGAAACATGAAAATAGAAATACTGTATATGTGTGAAGTGGGAAAAGCAGCAGGACAGCAAAACTTTTCACTTCTCAGGTTCAAGGTAGTGAATAATATTGTTTGTGAGAATCCCTTGTGCCAAAGTCTACTGTGTCATGTGATGTTTTCCACAACCAGCGTTTGACAATTCATCTTGCCTGCTGCTTCTGTTGTAGGTCATTTGAGAACCATGCTGGGGTGTGGGAGCTGGGTGAGAGTTGTATTAGTAGCAGTAGTTAGGGAGTATGTGTGCGCTTTATCAGTTCTGCTTCTTGGTCTGTTGGTTCACTATATAGTTTTCTTTAAGTAAATTTTAAAATATGGTTTTCCATGAACATTTTGGAGGTGGGCCACAGTGGTAACTGCCTTTTGTCTGGACTTTGGGTAGGAGGTTTTGTGCCTCTGTGTTCAAGGCATTATCTGCATGGATGTTGAAGTCTCTTGCCATGATGACCCTTGTGAATACTGTTGCCATATAGATATCTTTGTCACTTTCTCTCAGAAACCTTCAATGTTGTGAGGCCTGTAGATTAGGAGGTTACCCATGTTAGTCTTGTCTCTAGATTTGCAGGTTGTGTAGCCACCCAAAGGACTTCATTTCACATAAGCCCCCTCTTGGTAGGTGGAAGAGAAGGTGTCCTTCATCTTCCATACTTGAGATTTGAGACAAGTCTTGGAGTCTGTAAGCAGGGCTGAACATGGTTGAGGTGGTTTTCTATTCTACAAGCTATCCAGGTCAGACTGTTGTCTGGTACCCTACCTTAAGGTTAGTGGTTACCCACATCGCTTATTACCCAAAGAAAAGTAGTACATTTTAGTACAAACATCTCAGCCTCTCCAGAAGTTGACACATGAGGACTTCCTAAGTGTTATAACCTGTTGCTGTCCTCTATGGTCACAACATGACACTGTGATATGACTTAATGGGCCAAGGAGCGTGTATCCTGGTGATGTGTAGTGCCAGTCTTGTTCCTGTTATCATGTCTGTTTCTGCTGATTCCTCTACTGTGAAGCATTCCAGTTCTTTCTCACCTTAGCAACCCTTCATTGGGACAATGGGTGAAGGTACGGGTTGGGCCAGTGTCTTCCTCTCCTTCCTCCTCAAGTCCTAATTCTGAGCTTCCAGCTAGCAACAATGATATGTGAAGTGTACTTCCACGGGCTGTACTCAGACACCTGGTTACCACTGGGCAGTGAGTGTAGTTAGCAGGTGCCCATCTCATGAAATGACAATGATCATTACTCTCGGTCTTAGTGTAGATAACCCAAAGACTGACAAGGCATGATGGAGAATGAGCTCCTCTCACTCCTGTAACAGGTTCTTCCAGGTCAGTTTGAAGCATGCTGGTGAGCAGTGAGGGTCTCCCATATTGTAACTGTTTGATGAATGATTACTTCACTGGCTAACCAGCTTCTTTTCCTGCTCCACAAAATCTGGCACACTGAAGAAATCTG
Source organism: Gopherus flavomarginatus (assembly GCF_025201925.1). Taxonomy (NCBI): domain Eukaryota; kingdom Metazoa; phylum Chordata; order Testudines; family Testudinidae; genus Gopherus; species Gopherus flavomarginatus. The sequence continues at coordinate 106,358,824 of NC_066619.1, read as the reverse complement.
TGATGACTTATGTAATGCTAACATCGTCACCATTTTCAAAAAGAGAGACAGGGCCAACTGTGGCAACTATCGAGGCATTGCCTTCCTCTCCATCGCTGGGAAGATTCTTGCTAGAATCTTACTGAATTGCCTGATCCGTCTTGCAAATCAAGTACTTCCAAAGTCTATGTGGCTTCAGACCATCACGAGGTACAACCAATATGATTTTAGCAGCCAGGCAGATCCAGGAAAAATGTCAATAACACCAGGATCTGTATATGGTCTTTATCGATCTGTGGAAAATCATGCCAGTTTGGCTGCCCAAACAAATTTATCACCATTGCAAGACTCCTCCATGACCAGATGACTCCATCCTGTGCATTGGCTCTACCTCTGAGCCCTTTGTCATCTGAACTGGTGTAAAACAAGATTGTGTACTGGCACTCACCCTTTTCTCTGTTTTCTTAGCAGCTATGAAAACATTACCCCAAGCCAATGCCCTGTGGTAGATGGTCATCCAATATCAGACTGACGGCAACTTCTTCAACCTTTCTCGTCCCCGTGCCAGAACTAAAGTAACATCGTCAACAATAACTGAAATCCAGTATGCAGATGGTTGTGCTGTAGTTGCACACTCAAAAGAGGGTCTTCAAACAGCCCTCCGTTGCTTCGCTGAAGCTTACAAAAGTCTGAACATTGACAAAACAAAAGTTCTCCACCAGCCAGTTCCCGGTCAATCATGAGACCTAGCAAGGAAGATGTATATCAGCAAAGAAGAACTGGAAAATGTAGAAATACTTTGCCTATCTTGGCAGCCATCTCTCCAAGAGGGCAGACATAGACATTGAGATTCAGCACAGAATTCACCGTTCCAACCTTGCCTTTGGCAGACTCTCTCACCGGACATTCAACAATCACAACATCAGAACAAGTACTAGAGTTTTAGTTTATAAAGTGGGGGTAATCCCAACTCTCCTTTATGAGAGACTTGAGTGACCTATAGAAAACACCTGAAAAACTTGAAACGCCATCACCAGCACTTTCTTTAGAAGATCCTCAACGTAAAGTGGGAGGATAATTGGCCTCTGTGAGGACGCTGACATTAGTGCAACATGTTCAGAGTCGAGGCCCTGATTATCCAGCACCAGCTGAGGTGGAGCGGGCACTGTGTACGCATGCCTGATGTACGCTTACCAAAACAACTGCTGTATACCAAACTCACCAAAGGAGAAAAGAAATGGGGAGGCCAAAAGAAATGCTTTAAAGACATCCTCAGGATAAACATCGAGATGTGGCATTGACATCGCATACTGGGAGACAGCGGGATAGGGGTAACCGGTGAAGACTTATCTGAGAGGAAATGTCCACTTTTGAGGAAAATTGCCTTGCCTTGGTTGCAGAAAAATGCCCGAAAAGAAGGGACAGATGACTGTCCTGCAGAAATCGCAGACCAACCCTGTCTTCCAACACCATCTGCAATGTCTGCCAATGAGCCTGTGGCTCAAGGATCGGACTCTTCAGTCACCGAAGGACCCATCAAAAGTAAAACCTGTGAAAGAGATCATCCTCGACCTTAAGGGACCGATGACTTCACTCAATGTATCTTGTCTGTTCATTACTACTAAATTCACTTTATAAAAGAAGAACAAGGGATTGTAAATTGCAGAAAACAGAGAAATTTTCTATTTTCCCTGTTTCTATTTCCCTCGTGTTTTACTTGTTTTAAGTTGGGTAGTGATACAGAAGGATATTCTTTGGAAGTGTTTTAATGTTTGTAAATGTGAAGACACCAGTTTGGACCAAAGTCTCAATGGTTTAACTGTAAATCTGTGAGCATGGAGAGAAATTGTTGAATGGCCTATGGTAATAAAACTGGTTGTGGAATTTTTCAGCACACATTTCATTACTCTGTAATAGTTGAATTTTTCTCTTGGGGGTTTCACAGTTGCTTCAGGGAACCCCAAAGACAATCTGAAATAAAACCCCAACAAAGAAAAATCTTAGTTTTATAATTTCATGGTTTTTTTTTTCAACTCCTGCTTAATGATTGGTGACTTCAGACCTTCTCTGGGTTGACTAATTTGTAGTATATTCAAGGTAACTTTTTTCTTCAACAGAAATGAAAGAAAAACAGATCCACATAAAAATGTGTTTCTGAACATATGACAGTCTTCTTTTGTTACATTTTTTTCTTTTTTTAATAGAACCAGACGATTTGGAGATTAAAAATCATTTTGATCTGCTCCACATTGAGTGTTTGTTTTTTATTCAGTACAAAATACTAGAGTCTGTGCAGCTCTATTTTGTATTCTTTCCTTAAGATTCTAAAAACTGTAGCATCTCTCCCTTTATATAAAACAACTATTTTGTTTGCCACTATTAACTTAATGTGACATTTAGTTCCTTTTAAAATTACGGTCAGTGCTCTGCAACAGAAACTTCAGACCATTCCCACAGCTTTCTTCACGGTACACAGGAACTGCCAGACTGGTTCCAGACCAAAGGTCATTCTGTCTCTGCCAGTAGCCAGTTCCAGATGCTCCACTGGAAGGTGTAAGAGCCCTCCAGATGTGGGATAATCTGTGCGTCCCCTTTCCATTTCCTATTTGGTCTTAAACTGATCTCTAACAGTGACTGGATGAATCATAACATTTGTTATCCTTAAGTATAATAACTGGATTTTTTTAAATCTGTGGGTGGGGGTTGTCTACCCTTCAATAAAACATGTGCCTGGCCCATATCAGCTGACTTAATCTTGAGCTATGGGGCAATAAAATTGCAGTGTTGATGTTCAGGTTCTGGGATGTGTGTGAAATTTGTACAGTAGGGAAGCTATAGGTTTCTCAAAGCTGCAGACCTTGGTAAAGAGCATGTGGTCACTGATGTACATATGTGTATTGTGATGGGTTCAGATCAGATGGATATAGGAGAGTGTTCAAAAGCAGATATATTAGTGCCAGATTAAGTAGATCCCTTTTCCCTGGGTAAGATAACAAGGGCAGTTCCAGAACAAGCAGGAACTTGCAGGAACCAATTAAGGCAGGCAGGCTAATTAGGACACCGGGAGCCAATTAAAAAGAAACTGCTAGAATCAATTAGGACAGGCTGGCTAATTAGGGTACCTGAGTTTAAAAAGGACCTCACTTCAGTTTGTAGCGTGCATGTGAGGAGCTGAGATTGGGAAGGTGTATTGCTGGAGGATTGAAGAGTACAAGCATTATCTGACACCAGGAGAAAGGTCCTGTGGTGAAGATAAAAGAGGTATTTGGAGGAGGCCATGGGGAAGTAGCCCAGGGAGTTGTAGCTGTTGTGCAGCTGTTCCAGGAGGTGCTCTAGACAGCTGCGGTCCACAGGGCCCTGGGCTAGAACCCAGAGTAGAGGGCAGGCCCAGGTTTCCCCCAAACCTCCCAAGTCCTGATCAGAAACAGGAGGAATTGACCTGGACTGTGGCTTATACCAGAAGGGAAGGTCTCTCGGCTGTTCCCTGACCCACATGGTGAATCTCTGAGGCGAACAAATCCGCCAATAAACGCAGGACGCACCAATATAGAGGAGGAACTTTGTCACAGCATGTATAACTGATTAGCTGAGTAGGACAGCATGGGACCCTTAATCCCAGGATTATGAGGTCAAGCCCTACAGGGGGTGCGACTTTTCTAACCAGTCATTCTTGCATTAACAAAAAGGTTAGGGATTTGCAGACCATCACTGCTAAAAGCATGAGTTTCTGCCTACTGAGTGAAATGACTAAATTAAATTAACTAGAAACTGGTGCAGGTTCATAAACCTTTTATATAGATTAGCCACTCGGGGGCACAGAGATGCGCACACATCCATGGTATGTGCATATGGGTTTGATCAAAAGCCAACTAAAGTTAATGGAAAGCCTTTGAATCAGGAATGGAATTGACTTCCTTGGGCTTTGGATTGGGTCCTTTGAAAGCACTTAGCTTAGGGATACTTACCATTGGGCTGGGATGAGTAGAAGGGTTGCCACTCATTCCTCCAGACCAGAGCCACCTGAGTGGGGGAGGCAACTGGGGCAATTTGCCCTGGGCCCCACAGAGGCCCCCACGAGAAAAGCTAAGGCTCCGCCCCTGCCATCCCCCCGGCACCTCAGCACGCACATCCAGGAGTGTCCCTGACAGCGCTGCAGCCATGTGCCTCCGGCGGGGCCTGAGCTCCTCGCTCAGAGCCGCATGATAAGGGGGCGGGGCTGTGAGTTCCAGGGCCGAGTGGCAGGAGTTCTGGTCCCACTAGAGCTCACAGTCCCGCCCCCTTACCATGCGGTTCTGAGTGGGGAGGAGCTCAGGCCTTGCCAGAGGCACCTGGCTGCAGCACTGTCCAGGGACGCTCCTGGACGCACGTGCTGAGGCTCCGGGAGAGGGAGTAAGTGGATGGGGCTGTGGGGGGGGGTTGGTTAGGGAGCAGGGAGTCCCGGGGACTGAAGAGTCCTTTTACCTCTGTACTATAGTTACACTGTTAAGGTTTGTACCAATGTAGCTAGTGCCTAGTCTGTGTTTCCATCACAATCAAGGGAAATTTGGTATGAAAAGATATAGGGACTAGATAGCCATGGAGGTTGCTGGACTTGCCTTTTCATCTCTTGAGATCCAGGACCAGCTGGTGCACAGGAGTGCATTCTTGGGGGATTATTAATGTTGCAACAGAACTTAGAGAACTCAGGTAAGATCAGGACCCCATGATGCTCTGTCCTCCCTATTGAAATCCTCTGCAAAATAGAATATCCTTCTCCTCACAGCTCAACAAGGGACCAGGGCGGTTGGATAAGGAGCAGGGAGTCCTGGGGACAGTCAGGGGACAGGGAGGGGGCAGAGGTTCTGGGGGGGTGGTCAGGGGAAGTGGGGGTTGGATCGTGGGCATTTGGGGGTCTGTCAGTTTGTGATGGACCCCATGGAGCCAGTCTCTAGGAAACAGATAAATGCATGGTGGTTAAGTCCATTAATGGCTATTAGCCAGGATGGGTAAGGAATGGTGTCCCTAGTCTCTGTTTGTCAGAGGATGGAGATGGATGGCAGGAGAGAGATCACTTGATCAGTACTTGTTAGGTTCACTCCCTCTGGGGTACTTGGCATTGGCCGCTGTCAGTATGTTCTTATGTTCTAACCTAAATGAACCCAAAGTTATGGAGACAAATATGAGTCAAGGAAGCCAGCAGAGTATCAGAAACCTGGAAAAAATCTCTGACTGGATGGGCTCAGGCGTTTGGTCACAAGCTGAGGTGTTTCAAAAGTTTTGGATTTTTTTTAAGCAGAATTTTTGTATTGTTTCTTTAAACAATCAAACATAGCAAGCAGCAAATATTTGGTCACACACTTCTGAAACCCCAAATCATGTTCAGGTTTTGGTAGACTAATTTCAGCTTTTCAATTAAAAAAAAAAACAACCCACAACAAATTTTGAAGGAAAGCAGACATTGTCTGTGATTTTTTTCCGTTTTTTAAAAAACCCTAGTTTTTGATCCAAAAAAAATTTTGACAGAAAATATTTGTCCAACCCTTTTAATGAGCTTTAGTGCCTTTTAGCACTAGCTGATGCTGAGAACCAGTGATACCTTGTAAAGGTGACTTGAAAAGAAGTTTTCTCAAAACTGGGTTTGTGCTGAGATATGGAAGGTTTTTAAATGTTTATTTTTCCCAGGGGCCCCCATAAGAATACAATATTGCAGAAAATTTTTATGGAAGGGGCCCCCAAAATTGCTTTGCCTCAGGCCCCCTGAATCCTCTGGGCAGCCCTGCTCCAGACATTCCAGAATCCCGCACCCAATGGCTCCTCTCCTGCTCCAGCTTTCTTCTGTAGAGTCATCCTGGCTTTTCCTGCCTGAGTGTCCCCTGTACACTTTCATATTCAGCAAGGTGAGCCCAATGGACCTTCCAAATCCTGCAATGCAGTAGGTAGCACGTGTGTGTTTGGTGTGCAGGCAAAATCTGGATTTTGCTATCATTGGAAGTGGGTCACTGTGGCTCACCCCAGGAAACTGGGACTTTCTTAGCTACCTAAAGCTGATCACCCTGTGTTTTGAGAGAGGAGGAGGGAAGAAGCACCCTCAGTGCTGGTGAAACAAGACATTTTTTATCTGTCAAAATGTTTAGCTATTTGCATATTTAATACTTGCACACTTGTTTCTATGGAATGTCCTGGCAAACTAATAAAACATGAAGCCACACAGGATAAACACATTAGCTAGAAGCGTTGTCTAAGACCATCAGAAATAGTGAAGAATCCTATTTAAACTGTTGAGAGATTGCAATTAAATGAGCAATTTCTCTCCACATAGCTTTTCTGGTAGCTCACATGTATCCTTTGTCTTTTTTTAAAGTAAATGCTAGCAAGGAATTCTGCACCCTACCCTTGAATTGTAATACGTGGAGAAGAGCTGAAAGTCAACATTAGCTATTAGCGTTCCAGATCAAGATATTTTACTTTGGAATATATGCCGAGCTTTGAATAGATGCAATAAACTCATCCGGTTTACACAGGTAGTTTACAGTTCCAACAACTTCCGAGTCTTCAGAATGAATCAATATTTAATTCCCTAGAACTAAGTTGGGACACAATGCAGACCATATTGCACAAATTCCTAACTTCCTAAGAGTTTCCTCAGTTTTTTTAGTGGTCTGTCTCTTTCCAGAATTTCAAAGTTGTGGAATTCTGCTGCCTCTCTGTCATAACCTTAAATCAAAGGGGTACTCTCCTGGTAATTCTCAGTGGCTGCTGGATGCTACTTTTTCTCAGTTTGTGTTGCGTTTCTTTCACTCTCAAATTCAGGGGGAAAATAGCTCTAGTTCAGGGCGGGTGAAAAAAGGAGAGAACAGCAATGGCTGTATCTCCAGTACGGTATTCTTAAATGAATATAAAAGGTTACATGCTCACTAAACCCATGGAAAAGATGTGTATTGAGACCCCCAGAGTCTTTCAATAATTTTGGTTGCATTTCCAAAAGATGTGCACTACTTCAACCACAAGTTATTGATGAATGATGCCAAATGCATTGATGACCTGATGCGGGAATTACTGGGTGAAATTTTCTAGTCTGTGTTATGCAGAAGGTCAGACTAGTTGATCATAATAGTGCTTTCTGGACTCAGAAATCTATCAATCTCTGTAAATGCTCTGAAGCATTATTTGCTGAAACTGAGAAGTGCATGTTAAAAACAAACTTCTGGTAACTCTGTTAAAGGAGCAGTACTATTAGCATTCCAAAAAATTGTTGTCCTGATACTATGTGGATAGATTATGGCTAATCCTTGCATGGTTACACAATAGCGAAAGGGTGCAAGAAGTATTCTTTTTGCACATCCCTAAAATGTGGCTGAGGAGGATGGACCATGGTGGTGCTTTGACGATGGTAGTTGCTTGAAAGTAGGTGGGGAAAGTGGCTGAGCTCACCTGCCAGACATGGAGAGGAGGATATGCAGCACCAGCCCTGGGGGCTGTGTGGGTCCTGTTCTGTTGTGCACCTGTCTGACAGGATTCTTCCAGGGTACACATGTTCTCTGCAAAAGGGGGGATGTAGGCCATAATACTTTAGTAAGTGACTACCACCAAGAAGAAACACAGGCATAAAAATTCAAAAAATAATTTCAAGATGTCATCTCTTTGAACATTCTCAACAAGGGTTCTCCAAATGATTTATTGGACCAACTTCTGCTGATGAGAGAGACAAGCTTTCGAGCAACACAGAGCTCATTCTCAGGTCTGGGAAAGGTACTCAGTGTGTCACAGCTAAATAGAAGGTTGGATAGTTAGTTTGGTATAAGTAATTAGTGCACATTATAAGGGACCATTCAAATTGAAGTGACCTGTTAACAACACTGTAGTCATAGTGGGATTAGTGGGTTACATATTGTTATAGCAGACTATAAATCCAGTGTCTTTATTAAGACCATGATTTTTGAGTGCCTACCAATATTATGAATTTAAGCTCACGGACTTGTCTTTTGAAAGCGTTATGTGTGTTTCCTTGAAAATGAGGACTGATAGGTCAGATATAGTGATTGCTTTGTGAAAAGTTTTCACCCATAGGTGTGTGTCTTCTATTTATTTTTCTGTGCGAGTTCATTCGAGAGCATAGTGAATGCCAGGTTTCACCCACGTAGTTGTTATTGGGGCACTTAGTGCACTGCATGAGGCACACCACATGTTATGATAGGCATGTGTAGGAGCTATGGATCTTGAAGGGGGTTGCTGATCATTGTAGCAGTAGAGATATATCTGCAATTTTGCATTGTTGTTCTGGCTGAGTCTGGTGACACTTTGAGTCAGTGTGTTGTGGTCTGTGGGGAACTTCTTTCTGATGATGAGCTGGAGAGGCTAGAGGGTTGTTTGAAGGCCAGAAGTGGGGGTTCAGGAAAGACTTCTTTCAGGATTTGGTCCCCTTCAAGTATGGGTTGTAGTTGTTTGATGATGCCCCATATGGGTTCCAACGTGGGGTGGTAGGTCAGACAATTAGCGGTATGGTCAGAAGGGGTTTTATTTTTGTATTGAAGTAGGTTCTCCTAGGGTATTAGGGTGGCCCGTTCCATGATGTGATATACTTCTCTCGTGGAGTGTCCTTGTTTGGTGAAAGTGGGAGTGTGTTAAGGTGTATATCCCAGACTTTCTCCTCAGATCATATTTTGTGGTATCATGGTGCCCAGCTGGTAGATAACCGATTTCTTGGTGTGTTTGGGGTGGTTACGGGATCTGTGAAAGAAGGTGTGGTGGTCTGTGGGTTTCTTAGGGTACGTCTACACTAAAACCAGTTTTATAAAACAGATTGTGTAAAGTCGAGTGCACGTGGCCACACTAAGCACATTAATTCGGCGGTGTGCGTCCATGGTCCGAGGCTAGCGTCGATTTCCGGAGTGTTGCACTGTGGGTAGCTATTCCGTAGCTATCCCATAGTTCCCGCAGTCTCCCCTGCCCCTTAGAATTCTGGGTTGAGAGCCCAGTGGCTGATGGGGCAAAAATCATTGTCGCAGGTGGTTCTGGGTAAATGTCATCACTCATTCCTTCCTCTGGGAAAGCAACGGCAGACAACCATTTCATGCCCTTTTCCCTGGATTGCCATGGCAGACACCATAGCATGGCAAACGTGGAGCCCGTTCAGCTTTTTATTTTTACAATCACCGTATGTGTACTGGATGCCGCGGACAGAGGCGATACTCCAGCGCTACACAGCAGCATTCATTTGCTTTTGCGTGATAGCAGAGATGGTTACCAGTCGTTCTGTACCGTCTGCTGCCAGTGTAATATGGCAATGAGATGACGGTTATCTGTCCTTCTGTGCTGTCTGCTGCTATCATGGGTGCCCCTGGCTGAGATTGGCCGGGGGCGCAAAAGCAAAACTGGGACTGACTCCCCGAGTCAATCCCTCCTTTATGGTTTCTAAAAACAGTCAGTCCTGCCTAGAATTTGGGGCAAGTGTACTAGAGAAGCAGTGTATCAGAGAGCACAGCTGCTCCATGTCAGATCCCGCAGAAATGATGAGCTACATGCCATTCACGGGGGGTGCCCCTGCAACAACCCCACCCGTTGCTTCCCTCCTCTTCCAACCTTCTTGGGCTACCGTTGCAGTGTCCCCCCCCCCATTTGTGTCATGAAGTTATAAAGAATGCAGGAATAAGAAACAGTGACTTGTGAGTGAGATAAAATGAGGGGGAGGCAGCCTCCCCATGCTATGACAGTCCAGGCAGGACATTAAGCGGTGTGGGGGGAGAGCAGCCCAGCATGCCGCTGCTATGATAGTCCAGGCAGTACAGAATCTTTTCTTTACACAGGAAAGGGAGGGGGCTGATGGAGCTCAGCCCCCAGTGGCTATGATGAGGACGGTTACCAGACGTTCTGTACCATCTACTGGGAATGACCAGGAATCATTCCTATTTTTACCCAGGCGCCCCTGAGGCCAGCCAGGGATATTCAGCAGTTATCAAACATGTACCATCTGCCACCAGAGAGGGGAGAGGAGTGGATACTGCTCTTCACTGCTGCAGCATCGCGTCTACCAGCAGCATTCAGTAGACATAGGGTGACATTGAAAGAAGTCAAGAAACGATTTCTTTCCCTTTTCTTTCACGTGGGGCAGGGGAGTAAATTGACAATCTATTCCCTGAACCGCGCCGGACAATATGTTTGAACCTACAGGCATTGGGAGCTCAGCCAAGAATGCAAATACTTTTCAGAGACTGCTGGGGGCTGTGGGATAGCTGGAGTCCTCAGTACCCCCTGCCTCCCTCCATGAGCATCCATTTGAGTCTCTGGCTTCCCGTTACGCTTGTCATGCAGCACTGTGTAGCCTGTAGATTTTTTTTTTTCAAACGCTTTGGCCTTTCGTCTTCTGTAATGGAGCTCTGATAGAACAGATTTGTTTCCCCATACAGCGATCAGATCCAGTATCTCCCGTACGGTCCATGCTGGAACTCTTTTTGGATTTGGGACTGCATTGCCACCCATGCTGATCGGAGCTCCACGCTGGTCAAACAGGAAATGAAAATCAAAATTTCGCGGGGCTTTTCCTGTTTACCTGGCCACTGCATCTGAGTTCAGATCGCTGTCCAGAGCTGTCACAGTGGTGCACGGTGGGATACCACCTGGAGGCCAATACCGTCGATTTGCGGCCACATTAACCCTAATCCGATATGGTAATACAGATTTTAGCGCTACTCCTCTTGTCTGGGAGGAGTACAGAAACCAATTTAAAGAGCACTTTATATTGATATAAAGGGCCTCATCGTGTGGATGGGTACAGCGTTAAATCAGTGTAACGCTGCTAAATCAGTTTAAACACCTAGTGTAGACCAAGCCTTATGTATAGATGTCTGTAGTGTTCCATTGCTGAAACTGATCATGGTGCCCAGGAGGTTGATGCTGGTGTGGCAGTGTTCCAGAGAGAATGTACGGGTGGTAGAAATTTGAGGGAGTTTGTTGTCCATCCAGAGGATGAGAACATCCTGGGACCAGCAGCTACACTACATATAAGATTTGCTCAGTAGAAACAATGAAAACAAGCAAAGAATCCTGTGGCACCTTATAGACTAACAGACGTTTTGGAGCATGAGCTTTCGTGGGTGAATACCCACTTCCTCAGATGCATGTAATGGAAATTTCCAGGGGCAGGTATATATATGCTAGCAAGCAAGCTACAGATAATGAGGTCAGTTCAATCAGGGAGGATGAGGCCCTGTTCTAGCAGTTGAGGTGTGAAAACCAAGAGAGGAGAAACTGGTTCTGTAATTGGCAAGCCATTCACAATCTTTGTTCAATCCTGAGCTGATGGTGTCAAATTTGCAGATGAACTGAAGCTCAGCAGTTTCTCTCTGAAGTCTGGTCCTGAAGTTTTTTTGCTGCAGGATGGCCACCTTAAGGTCTGCTATAGTGTGGCCAGGGAGGTTGAAGTGCTCTCCTACAGATGTTTGTATATTGCCATTCCTAATGTCTGATTTGTGTCCATTTATCCTTTTCCATAGAGACTGTCCAGTTTGGCCGATGTACATAGCAGAGGGGCATTGCTGGCATATGATGGCGTATATTACATTGGTGGATGTGCAGGTGAATGAACCAGTGATGGTGTGGCTGATCTGGTTAGGTCCTGTGATGGTATCGCTGGTGTAGATATGTGGGCAGAGTTGGCATCGAGGTTTGTTGCATGGATTGGTTCCTGAGCTAGAGTAGTTATGGTGTGGTGTGCAGTTACTGGTGAGAATATGTTTCAGGTTGGCAGGTTGTCTGTGGGCAAGGACTGGCCTGCCACCCAAGGCCTGTGAAAGAGTGGAATCATTGTCCAGGATGGGTTGTAGATCCTTGATGATGCATTGGAGGGGTTTTAGCTGGGGGCTGTATGTGATGGCCAGTGGAGTCCTGTTGGTTTCTTTCTTGGGTTTGTCTTGCAGTAGGAGGCTTCTGGGTACACATCTGGCTCTGTTGATCTGTTTCCTTATTTCCTCGTGCGGGTATTATAGTTTTGAGAATGCTTGGTGGAGATTTTGTAGGTGTTGGTCTCTGTCTGAGGGGTTAGAGCAGATGCGGTTGTACCTCAGTGCTTGGCTGTAGACAATGGATCGTGTGATGTGCCCGGGATGGAAGCTGGAGGCATGAAGGTAGGCATAGCGGTCGGTAGGTTTTCGATATAGGGTGGTGTTAATGTGACCATCACTTATTTGCACCGTGGTGTCAAGAAAGTGGACCTCCTGTGTACATTGGTCCAGGCTGAGGTTGATGGTGGGGTGGAAGCTGTTGAAATCATGGTGGAATTTTTCCAGAGTCTCCTTCCCATGGGTCCAGATGATGAAGATGTCATCAATGTAGCGTAGGTAGAGAAGGGGCGTGAGTGGACGAGAGCTGAGGAAGCGTTGTTCCAGGTCGGCCATAAAGATATTGGCATATTGTGGAGCCATGCGGGTGCCCATAGCAGTGCCACTGATCTGGAGATATATATTGTCATCAAATTTGAAATAGTTGTGTGTAAGTATAAAGGCACAGAGCTCAGCAGCCAGTTGTGCTGTGGCATCATCAGGGATAGTGTTCCTGACAGCTTGTATTCCATCTGTGTGTGGGATGTTTGTGTAGAGAGCCTCTACATCCATGGTGGCTAGGATGGTGTTTTCTGGGAGGTCACCAATGCATTGTAGTTTCCTCAGGAAATCAGTGGTGTCACAGAGATAGCTGGGAGTCCTGGTGGCATAGGGTCTGAGTAGAGAGTCCATATATCCAGACAATCCTTCAGTGAGAGTGCCAATGCCCGAGAGGATGGGGCGTCCAGGATTTCCAGGTTTGTGGATCTTGGGTAGTAGATAGAATAACCCTGGTCGGGGCTCTAGGGGTATGTTGATTTCTTCTGGTGTTTAGTGTAGGGAATGTCCTGAGTAGATGCTGTAGTTTCTTAGTGTATTCCTCAGTGGGATCTGAGGGAAGTGGCCTGTAGAATTTGGTATTGGAGAGTTGTCTAGCTGCCTCTTTTTGGTAGTCAGACCTGTTCATGATGACAACGGCACCTCCTTTATCAGCCTCTTTGATGATAATGTCAGGGTGGTTTCTGAGGCTGTGGATGGCATTGCGTTCTGCACGACTTAGGTTGTGAGGCAAGCGATGTTGTTGTTCCACGATTTCTGCCTGTGCACGCCGGCGGAAGCATTCAATGTATAGGTCCAGGCTGTCATTTCGATCCTCAGGAGGAGTCCATGTGGAGTTCTTCTTCTTCTGCTGTTGGTGGGAGGGCACCTGTGTATCAGTGCACTGTTCAGTGTTGTCCTGGAAGTATTCTTTGAGTCGGAGACGGCGAAAGTAGGCTTCCAGATAGCCACAGAACTGTATCATGTTGGTAGGGGTGGCAGGACAGAAAGAGAGTTCCTTCTGCAATACATAGGCTGTTGTTGAAATTCTAATTCCTATTTAATCAGTTAACTGGTGTGATGACCAATACTATGACAAGACTGCAAAGACGAGCTGTAATTACCTAGGAATCACCAAACTGATGATACCGTTATTTTGAGTTCTCTCCTTTCATATCATCTAATGTGACAGAAATACAGTAAGAGAGTCTGGAACTTTCACAGACAATAATTGAACTTCTCTGGGAAAATGCACTTTAGGGTCTGATACAAAGCAAATTAAAGTCAATGGGAAGATTCCCCATAGAGGCCCCTAGAGCCTAAATGGAATCTTGTCTGAACTTTGTTTTTGTTGTTTTTTGGGCTATAGAAAAGAAACTGGACCCTGTAGGCTGAAGGTAGGATGAAGCAGAAAACAGATCTAAGGTAGAGTGGAATATCACTTGTCCTCAAGGGAAATATTTTCCCCGAATATTTTAAAAGAAAAGAGAAAAAAGAAGAGAGACTTCAGTTTTGACAAAGTGGGTAGCAAGGAGAACCTAATTGCAATGACCAAATGAAGGGTTGTTGGTAGGGCCCTACCAAATTCATGGTCACAAAAAATGTCACGGACTGTGAAATCTGGTCTTTTGTGTGCTTTTACCCTATACTATACCAAGAGACCAGCATTTCTGACCCAAAAGGGAGTTGCAGGAGGGTCACAAGGCTATTTTAGGGGAGTGCAGTAATGCCACCCTTACCTTGCTGCCTTCAGACCTGGGTGGCTGGATAGCAGCAGCTGATGGCTGGGTACCCAGCCTGCAGCAGCTCAGAAGTAAGGGTGGCAATACCATACCATGCCACCTTTACTTCTGTGTTGCTGCCTTCGGAGCTGGGCAGCTGGAAAGTGGCAGCTGCAGATTGAAGGCATAGCTCTAAGGAAGTGTGGCAATACCATACCATGTCATTCTTACTTCTGTGCTGCTGCTGGCGGCAGCTCTGCCTTCAGAGTTAGGCTCCTGGCCAGAAGCAGCTGCTCTCCAGCTGACCAGCCCTGAAGGACCAGCAGCAGCACAGAAGTAAGGGTAGCAGTTCTGCAACTGCCCCTTACAATAGCCTTACAAACCACCCCCCCCACACACACACACTTTTTTGAGTCAGGATCCCTACAGTTAAGCCACCAGATTTACACAGCTGAAACAATGATATTTACAATTTTTAAAATTCTATGACTGGGAAATTGACCAAAATGGACCATGAATTTGGTAGGGCTTTAGTTATTGGCAATTGAATATCTTAATGTATATCTATCTTCTTGACTCCCTTGGCTAGGAGTTCACTGACTTACTACTATGGGTCATAGGGTTATCAAAACACCAGCCCAACGTACAACTGTAACCCATCATTCTGAAGTTTTATTTTTGAGAGCAGAATATAGTGCAATGAGTTTGGAGGAAGACAGATCATATCTTCTGCAGAACAGCTTATTATTTCATCTTCCAGGATCTCAACTAAGTTCAACAAAAAAGAAGCCTAAAGGATTTTATATCTCAGTTGAAATCAAAATAATATGATGGTTTCTGCTTTTTTCAAGCTGAGAAATAAAGCCATGAGGAAAAACCTCTGTAAGTCACTGGAGGAGGATCAAGCCTTCCATTTGTCACATGAAATTTGAGCGGTACAAGAAGATATTAAGGGTTTTGCCAGGGGCTTCTCTAGGCATTTTGCCGCCCCAAGCACGGCAGGCAGCCGCGGGACCAGCGGACCCTCTGCAGGCACGCCTGCGGGAGGTCTGCCAAAGCCGCGGGGACCAGCGGACCCTCTGCAGGCACGCCTGCGGGAGGTCTGCCAAAGCCACGGGACCAGCGGACCTTCCGCAGGCAAGCCTACGAAGGCAGCCTGCCTGCCGCCCTCGCAGTGACAGGCAGAGCGCCCCCAGTGGCTTGCCGCCCCAAGCACGCTCTTGGCGTGCTGATGCCTGGAGCCGCCCCTGGGTTTTACTTTACTAAATGTTTTCATTGTATCTAATTCACTTTTTATTTATTTTTAATGATTCATGAGAGACTGGAGGTTGTGTGGTTTGTCAGATCTTTAAAACAAGCCTAATATGCAAAGGCCTTTCCTAGTGCTCTTAAAAACAACAACAAAGTGAAATAAAATATATAGTAACCCAAGGACATTCATAACAATGTGTACTGCAATGTAATTGTACTTTTTGACCTAATTCTAGCATTTTCTGATAATTAACTAATCCTGAGTAGGTCACAACTAAAAATGACTTGAGTTTTGCTAATCCCAAATAAATATTTATCCACAGCCCTAAACCGCCATGTAATCTGCATTCTCTATGGCCTATGTCCTGGAATAGATTGAAGGTTGAGGTGTGTGGCAGGTTAAGACTGAAGTACATTGGTAAAGCTGTGTTTTGAAGTTTACACAGTGCTTTTCCAACCCATGCCTTGATCTAGTTCCTCATCTTACACACATTTTAGAATGTGTTTTTGCTCTGAAAAGTGACTAAGAATAGCATGATGAGGTTTTATATTTGTCTGAGAAAAGCTGAATAATGCATTGAGATAAGAGACAGCAGGAATTCCCTTGGTTGTATGTTTTGGGTTTTTCTATGGCATATCCCACAGCAATTTATGTATCTCCAATACATAACAACAATAACAGTTTGACATATTTTGCCAAGAAACACATGGATGGAGTACCAGCTTTGGATGGATCCCACTGTCAAAGTAGAGTAGATTGTTTTGTTTAGTTTTCATCCTGTTTTATTAAACTGGGCTTTAAAGAAATATAAATATTTGTCTACGAAGTACCTGTAAATTAAAAAATAGGTGATACTGTTAAGCAGAATCTCAGCAGATTACTACAGGACCTTTTTGCACTTGCACATTCTGTGGTAATTTAACTGCTAGGAAGAAGGCTTTAATCAACAGGATTTAAAAGTAGTTGTTTAGCGTTGATTTGTTTGCTTCTATGTTAGTTCATCTTTCTTTCCCACAGTCTGGGCCTCATATTTTTTTTTTCAGCAAAGGTTGCTGGGCAGCAGTATGACTGATGTGTTTTGTACATTCTGCATTTTTGCCGCTCCATTTGATGGGGCCATATTGGCATTCTCTCTTGTCAGAACACTGTGGGTCAAGTGTAGGCGTGTGTATGCTTTACAAATTTATCCCCATCATTGCTAATGTCTCTCTAAGATGTTAGTTGCCGGTGGTTTTGTTTGAGGGACACTTCATGCTGTAATTCTTGAGTGCAAATCACTTTGTTTCTTTTGTTCATTTATAATGATAGGCTGAAATAATTCCTCCAATGAATACATTAACCAGACTCTTCTATTGTGGTGGTTTAAGAACTGAAAATAATTAGCACAAAGCCACTTTTCCATCACAGAACTTTTAAAAGAAGTCAGGGCATTACCATTAAGAGAATCATGAATTAAGTCTCTGTGGAAGAAAGAGGGGGGAAAAAGATTAAATATATTTCAAGCCCAGCTGAAAGGTTTTCTGGTGGGAATGCTTCCCAGCTGAATAAAAACATTCCCTGGGGAAATATATTGCTATTTGTATTTGTATTTTGTGGCATTTGTGAGTATCTCCAGATGAGCCAAATAAGTCTCCTTTTCTTTCACAGAACTAAATCTATAAAACCACCTCACACAATAGCTAGTTTCCAGAAAGTTGCTGGTTCAGAAACATAATTAAATCACAATAAAATGGTTTGAAAAGGCCAGAGACAGAAAACCAAATTGTTGATATACAGGCTCCCCCCCAATTTTGTTTTCCACTGTTAAAAATATTTTCTATACTGCAGCTGGGTAGGAGTTTAGGTGAGGGGGGGGTCTTTTTTTTTTTTTGTCCTCCTCCTCTCTTCAGGGTATATACTCTTATCTTCAGTTACCTGAAGAACACGTTGCAATATCTAGAAATGCCATTTTAGGATTGATTTTGATGAAACAGCAATTTCTCCCATCTCGAAAACTAATTTTTCAAACTCAGATGCAACAGTATCAAAATTAAAGGGCGATTTTCAAAGTCTGAAAGCAGTGAGGCACCCAGCTCCCACTGAAAATCGGTGAAAGTTGAGCATATAACTCCCATTTGTGCCTTTGAACATTGCCCCCATTGTGATCCATGTGAACATAAACTCCCCTTCAAAACCAGTTTGGGGCAGAAAGTAGAGGGAATGCAGCCAATACTTAAACTAGAACACAGTGGAATGTGGTAAAGAGCAGGGTTCCCTGAGGATCTGCACTAAGGTTCATAAGTGATCTGGAAAAGGGAGTAAACAGTGAGGTGGCAAAATTTGCAGACGATACTAAAATACTCAAGATGGTTAAGTCAAAAGTGAACTGTGAACAGTTGCAAAAGGATCTCACAAAACTGGGTGACTGGGCAACAAAATGGTAGATTAAATTCAGAGTTAATAAATGCAAAGTAATGAACATGGGAAAACGTAATACTAACTATACATACAAAATGATTGAGTCTAAATTAGCTGTCAACTCCAAGATCTCTTTCTTGAGTGGTGTCATAGTTAGTTCCCTGAAAACATCCACTCAGTGCGCAGCAGTAGTGGGGGGGAAAAAGCTAAAAGAATGTTAGGAATCATTAGGAAAGGGATAAGTAGTAAAAAAGAAAATATAATGCCACTATATAAATCCATGGTACACCTACACCTAGAGTGCTGTGTGCAGTTCTGGTTGACACATCTCAGAAAAGATGTATTAGAATTGGAAAAAGTATGGAGAAGGGCAGCAAAAATGATTGGGCGTATGGAGCAGCTTCCATATGAAGAGAGATTAAGACAACTGCTACTGATTATCTTAGAAAAGAGACAGCTGAGGGGATATGATAGGTCTATAAAATCATGAATGGAGTGGAGAAAGTGAGTAGGGAATGTTATTTACACTTTCACATAACACAAGAACCAAGGGTCACACAATGAAATTAATATCTGGAACTTTTAAAAGAAACAAAGGGAAGTACTTCTCACAGTGCACAGTCAACCTGTGGAACTTCCCAGGAGATGTTGTGAAGGCCAAAATTATAACTGGATTCAAAAAGAATTAGATAAGTTCAAGGATAAGTCCATCGGACATTAGCTAAGGTGGTCAGAGACTCAACCTCATGCTCTGAATGTCCGTAGCCTCTGACTGCCAGAAGCTGAGACTGGATGACGGGATAGATCACTCCAATAATTGCCCTGTTTTGTTCATTCCCTCTGAAGCATCTGGCACCAGCTGCTGTGGAACAAGACACTGTGCTAGATGGGCCATTTGTCTGACCCAGTATGTGTGTTCTTGTGTTCTTAAGGATTTCCCAGTTTTGGTGGTGCCAGAGTAGTTCTGGGAATGGGGGATTATGGAGCGGGTGAAAGGAACATGTGTAGATGAAGAAAGCAGTGAGACTCCAGAGTTAGCCCTCTGGAAGAGCCATTTGATAATCTGTAGGTGTAGAGACAGGTGGCTCCTTAAAAGTCTGTTACCCTTCCTGCTCCTGTTGGGACTCTTAGTTTTCCTGGCTACAAAGGCATCTTATGTGTACAGGCAGTAAGCCATCACCCCAAGTTTCTTATGTCTGCTCCCAAGACATTCAGCTCCAAATAGGTGGCTTCACCATACATCCAGAAGCATGTAGCGTGTTAAGTGATGGAATGGAGAGGGGAATAAATCAATGGAGTTAATTAGTATTACCCCAGTCAAAATGAGAGTTTAATCAAACCTAGTAACTTTTTTTAGTTGTTCCTAGCTTGTGATGCCTTTTTAAATGGAAAAATTAGTGGCGTGTAATTCTCCAAGTTTTGTTTCTTATTTCTTTTCAAAGTAACACTGCCAAGATGCTAATTATAATGTGATATTACCAATGCCTTAGAGCAGTGTTTCCCAAACTTGGGATGCCGCTTGTGTAGGGAGAGCCCCTGGTGAGCCGGGCCGGTTTGTTTACCTGCTGTGTTCACAGGTCTGGCTGATCGCAGCTTCCACTGGTCGCGGTTTGCTGCTCCAGGCCAATGGGAGCTGCAGGAAGCAGCCTGGAGCAGTGAACGGCGGCCAGTGGGAGCTGCGATCAGCCAGACCTGTGGACGCGGCAGGTAAACAAACCTGCCCGGCCCGCCAGGGGCTTTCCCTAAACAAGTGGTATCCCAAGTTGGGAAACACTGCCTTAGAGTATGAACATTGGAAGAATTTTGGAAACTGAATTTTTCTCCTCACTCTTCGTATTGTTTCTCTGTCACATCTAGTCTTCTCTGTCTAAAAACTGGCTGTAAAAAAGAGTTGGTTAATTCTCTAAAAGGTAAATTACCAGTAATTTGTTTATGCTGCCATCTGTCACCTGGTTTGTCCTTATAAAACCCCAAGAATAAAAGGGTTCTCCTGTTGATCCTTCCCTATTTGTAACAATAGTGCAGCTTTCAAGGTTCAGTCCTGTCTCAGCTGGTTGTTTAGCCATGTATCTTTGTTTTATGATCATAGAGAATTGAAATGGATTGGTATCCCATTAAAGCTCACTGCTTTGTGACAGCTAGGCAAAGCTCTTTGCTATCACAGGGCTACTCCTCTCTATCTGCAGCTTTTTGGAGATGTGCTGCTGCTGCTATGTCACTGGATTGTGCGTGGGAGATCTTGATGTTAAAGGAGGGGGAAGAGCAAGGTTGATAGGCGTCCTGTACCTCAGAGCAGCAACTGGTGGCTGCCAGACAGCCGGGAGGTAGGACCGATTGAGTGTTCCAATAGCATTCATGCTACCTATGCACCAGAGACAGATTTTTGTATTTTGGTCATACCTGGTCTTTTCAGTGTTCCAATGGGGAGCCATCCTCAGGCTTCGCTTGGTTTAATCTGAAAAGATGATTTACACATACCAAAGCCTTTTCCTTTGGGTGTCTAGATAGTTCACCTCGAATGCTCCTAAATTATCACTTTAGTATCCCTCCAGGAGCATCCAGGATGAGTTGTGTAAACTTAGCATCCTGGGGGCTTGATTCTGCCAACCTTAACTGCACTGATGACAGTGGGACTGTACAAGTAAGGTACTTCCCAATAGGCAACATTCAAAATAGGGCTTCACAGTGCATAGCCTGCTGGCTATCAACCCAATGTTGCCCAATGTGATTAAGGGTGACAGACTCAGCCCCCAAAACTGCAGCCTCCCTTCTATATTTAAGAAGTGTTTGGATTCAGCAATTTTGCTTTGGCCCATTATAAAGATGAGGTCAACTTACAAAATTCAGATCTTGATTCAGATTTTGAATCCGGGTCTAGTCAAGAACAAAAGTGAAGAGCTCAGATCAAAACCAGGGTCCAAAATTGTCAGAGATTAAATGCAGTCATAATTTTCAGCACTCCCTTAGGGAATTTTTGTTAAATCCTCCTTTGAGGCAACATAGTAGTGCTAATCAGCAAGTCTCTTTGGCAGCCAGCAGGTATGTGGACACACTTGTGACTGCTCCAGGATGCCTTTTCCTGTTTAAGTAACTGCTGTGTAGAGTCAAGAGTTGCAGTGGGACTTTCACTTAGTGCTCATAGAGGAGGAAGAATATCGCACTCTTTCACGTAGGAGGAGGCAGGCACATAGAGACTGAGAAATTTCTTCCATGGGGGCTTTTTATAATACAAGCATTGCATACTTTGTACCCAGAATTCTGATAGTAATGAGTTTCCTGTTTGATTTTTAAATAGACTTAAAATAGTTTGAGTTCTTTGGACTGAACGGTGTTATATTTAACCTTCTCTTGGCAGGTGTAAAAAGGTGTTTGAAATACGATGTGTATATATATATTTTTTGGACCACATTCGGCTACTCATACTTTGTGAGTAGCCCTACTGGAATCAATGGGGCTACATGCATGAATAAAGAAAGATGTAAAAATCTAGTCCTATAATATTATACTTATATTTGATATGGGCCAGATTGTGCCATCCTTACTCAGGATGATTAGTATCTTACTCCATGACTAGTCCCAGTGAAGTCAATGAGACTGCTTGTAGCGGGAGGCACTACTCAACAAAAGTAGAAGTTGCATCTTTTCCCTTCTACTTAATGTGAACTCATTTCTCTTGCTGTTCTGTATTTGTTCTGTAGGCTGATCAGAGCTCTCATCCGCAGTGAGTTTTTACCATTAGGTGTAATAGTTACTCATGGTTTACACAGATCTGAAGGAGATGGGAAATGAGCCAAATGAGCCTTGTTTTGATTTTTACACAATTACTGTTACCCCATTCCCATCTAATAAAACAAGACTTTGTTTTTTTTATAGCACTCTAGCCCTCTGCTGCAAAGCACTTTACAGAGTATTGAGCAACCTTAAGGAATGGAAGAGCACCTTCATCATTTAATAGCACCAATGAGAGCCGTAAAACACTCATGAAATGATGCTCTGATCTCCTTCCTTATAGTGAGCAACAATGGTGCTGTTTGTTTCTTCCTTTCATATTCACCTTCATCAAACATTGCTTTCAAAGTTGTTTGCAGGGCCTTCTCATTGTCTTCTTTCTCCTTAATTCCTTCCACATCTCCTTCCCTATAGCAGCTTCAAACTCCCACCCTGCTTTTTCATCCCATCTGCTAAAATGTCAAGTGGTATTGCTAGGCTTCACAGTTAACAGCACAATGATGTTAATGAAGACTGGGGCAGCTGGGAGCTTCCAGAGCCTTTATTTCAGGCTGTTTGCGGGGTCTGGAAGATGACCAGGGGTTGGTTTGTACTTGGTTCCTATTTGGAAGGTTTCCTTTGTAACTCACTGTTTTTAAAATGAAAACGTAGTTTCTGCAGAATCAGAACCTGTCATGTGGGCCCCACACACACATGCAAATTTAGTGAAGTGCTACTCCTGAGCTTATCAGCTCCTGTATTCAGCTTCCCAAAACTTTACCTGAATAATTAATTGACCTTAATTATGTTCTTAGCCTCACTTACCTTAAGTGATTAAATCACAGGTAGAAAGGGGCAAATAAATAAATAAAACCCAAACCCTACAATGTCTACTGCCAAAGTCACTTACTTTTTATTGCTGAATCACAGCTGCCACCAATGGGATGAACCATTCAGGATTAATGAAGTGCTACTTTTGGGAGATTTTGTAGTAGTAAAATCTGCAATCCATAATCTTTTTTAATGGAAAATGTATTTTAGTGGTAATTTTTGGTCGTGAAAACTGGTATATTTAATGGATCCCTCATTGCTATGACACAACGATACATGAGTGTGTTACTCAGTGTTCACTACAGTGTATCAGGCTGGATATAAATTAAACCTTACATCATAAAATCATATCCTTTTCATAGAAACTTTTATAGCTGAGTAGCTCAGATGAGTAAGGTGCCCTTTACTGAGTCTGATGTGTATCCAGAAGGGGCTATCTGCTCTCCTAAGCAGTATAAAAAATAATTCAGGTGGTTCTGTGCAGACACACCAGGTTTTTCCATCCATTGCCCCTTTTTGTATTATTTCCTAATTCCTCCCTTCTTTTCTTATTAGCTTTTCTCCTTCCAAACACCCTATTATAGTCATACTGACTTCGCAGCATCTCTGCTCTCATTGCCCAGCTGGAAGGGAAGATTCCCTCCCCTCAGACTGCAATACCAGCTGTTTCCCAAGGAGTGATAAATATAGTCTTCATCCTCTCATTGGACATACTGCATGTCATAGTCATAGTGTTCCCAGATGCTCCTTGTGACGGGTTCGGTCACAGAGATCCCTTTGGACTGTCACCTGATGTGCGGAAATTACCTCTGAGCCTGTTTTTCCTGCCAGCTTGGGACTCCAGAAACCTACCTTGTTGAGCCAGACATGCTGGCCTGCTGCAACACAGACCTAGGGTCTGGGCTATGCCCCCAAAGCTGCAAATTTTAACTAAAAACAGCTCAGCAGGTTACCTGTCTCCAGCACCCAATGGGCTCCAAACCCCAGATAAATCCATCTTACTCTATATAAATTGTTCACTCTCTATATTACTGATAGAGATGCACATCTGTTTGCTCCCCCATGTATTAATCTCTTACTCTGGGTTTATTAAGTATAAAAAGTAGGATGTAAGTGGTTTCAAGTAATAACAGACAGAACAAAGTAAGTCACCAAACAAAATAAAACAAAAACATGCAAGCCTAAGCCTAATACATTAAGAAACTGATTACAGGTAAATCTCACCCTCAGATGTTCCAATAAGCTGCTTTCCCAGACTAGACGCCTTCCTAGTCTGTGCCCAATCCTTTCCCCTTGTACAGTCCTTGTTAGTTCCAGCAGACATCTCAGGTGGTAAGCAACGGTTTTCTCATGACTGGCTGCCCCCTTTTTCCTGCTCCACTTCCTTTCATAGTTTTGGCACAAGGCAGGAATCGTTTGTCTGTGCCCCATCCCCGCCTCATCAATGGAAAAGTACATGGATTAAGATGGATTCCAGCATCATGTGGCATGGTCACATGTCACTGTAAGATCCCCAGTCTCCATTCTTCCTGGGCTGGTCCACACCTATACAGGAAGATTTGTAGGTAAATAAACCATTTACAACCAATTGTCTGTGTCAATGGGAGCCATCAAGATTCTAAACTACCATTAATAGCCCACACTTTGAATAATTACAATAGGACTTCATAGTTATACTTCATATTTTTAGCTTCAGATAAAAGAATGATACATGCATACAAATAGGAGGAATATATTCAGTAGGTTATAACCTGTGTTATGATACCTTACAAGAGACCTTTTGCATACAGCATATTCCATTTACATTATATTTACTCTCATAAGCATATTTCCATAAAACACATGGAGTGCAACGTCACTCTTCTCCTGCTCCGCCTTTTAAAACTAGAGCTAGATTCATAGTAATTATGGCATCTAGTTTTTCAGGTGCAGGGATACAAGAAATAGTATCAGCAGAAGCGGGGGGAGGGGAGAATCAGAACTAGTTTTTCTTGTTTACAAAATTGTTGGTAGATGGGTGTGTAATAACAGATTTGTGAGTAATGCTTCTGCATTTGTAAGTAATGTGCTCTTCTCAAGCTCGCAAGCAATTACCCGTGATATCGTATATTACTATAGCACTTGGTATTCCATATATATCCAAAGTGGTTGCCATTCCAAAATCAACAGTTAACATGCATTAGTATCTGATCATAAATGTTGACTCTTGAAGGATGTATATTATGTTAGATGTATAGGCTGTAGTCCCAGTTACTGAAATATAAAAACAAAATGTAATTGTTTACATACAGGCCTGGAGCTGTTTAGATAAAAACAAATCTAGCGAGAATGTACTTTAGCAAGTTGAGCCTTGTTCAAAACATGTTGCAACAGAAATTAAATTGGAAAAGTTACTAGAATTCCAGTTACTAATGAGTTCCCTATTTTCTGTTGCTAACTTCCTCCAACATTTCTCTTTGTTTCAGCCCAAAGGTAGCTTTTTGTTTGTTGGAACTTTGAAGGAAAAAACCCATAAGTATCACTGGTTTTGAGAATTTAAAATGTTCTAATTTTTAAAAATTATAACAACACCAAGGAACATAATGAAAATTAATTATCGTTAGTAGCATTACAGTAGCACCTAAGGCACTGTTCTGACATGTAATGAAATGACAGTCTCTGCCTCAAAGAGCTTACAAACTGTTAGGCTTGGAAATAACTAATTCAGAAATTAAATTAAAATGATCAACCATGCATGTGCAGTGTTTTATTTTCCTTACTCATTAAGGTGCATATGCACTTGTATACATACGTGATTTTGGCCATAGTAGCATCCATCTCTACACATACCTAAACATTTCCCCTTCTTACCACGCAACTTTTACATAGGCCCAATGGATTAGCACGTCTCTGGGAGTTCTGTCTGTATAGTTCAGAATGTGTTTTAAGAAGATATTGCTTCACTAAACAGCATTTTAACTGGGAACTACCGCTCTGCAGGCCATACTTCTTGAGAAACAAAATTCCAGCTTGTTCCATCAACAGAGCTTTTGTGTCATTGAACATTAGAGTAAACTATTAACTACTTATTTCTTTTAAATGCAGGTCTCCATTTTCATTAATGGCCACTCTGGTCAAAGCTGGAATTAATTTAGTAAAAGACAAAAGGCAATTAACAAATATGCTAGTTCACTAGGTCTCCTCTTTTTCTTTCTTGGATACATTCCTGATGGCAATGTTGGGGCACTGCTTTTTATGATGTCAATATCTTTCTAGGTTTGTGGAGACCAAAACCAAGGAGCTATTTTTCTGCGTGAATTTACATTGATTCGGAGAGAGAGCCTCCATGACGATTTCTTGTCCGATTTGCTGAATAACCATAAAACTGAAGATCCGGTAGGACTCTTTTTTAAATATTTGTTTTATTAATACTTCATACTGAAATGAACATTCTCTGGACTGTGAAATTTTGCATCCGGTTCTTTGCTCTGTTGTCCCTTTATGGAAAGGTTCAGGCCTTAGATGTTAGGAAGAAAACAACAAATATGACCAGAATAGAAATGCAATTAGAATAGTGACAGGCTTGTGTGGAAAATTTCTAGTGCATGATATATCTGCTGTACATTTAGGGGCATTTTTTTTCAAAGGAGCCATCATTTGGTCCCTAAAATTAGGGCAGCAATATTCTTCTTCTGAGATTTTGGGTGTCTAGGTTTTTGCTTTAATTCCATTTGTGCACACAAGGCATTTGCGTTCCACAAAAAGCTTTGTTATGGAAAACACTTGCTGTTTCAGCGTCTCTATTTGAAAATACCATCCTGAAAACTACTTCAGCATTGAAGTGCATTTTGAAGGAACAGTAGACAAAACTAACGATGTTTTGCAAAGAGTCTGTAGATGGAATGGTACTAAAAAGGAAGAGAGAAGAATGGATTTAGAAGAAAAAGTTTTCTTGTTATCCAAAGTCTGATGGACTCTTTTTCCACTACCTCTTCTGTGTGTGTCCCTGCAAGATTCCGGTTTAAAAGTGTGAGGGATTTCAAACTGAATATTTAGCAGTTTGTTCTCTGATACTCTTAAGTGAAAACATTTACAAAGCCAAACAGTTCTGAGTGATATGTTGAATTGTGCTTTAATTTGAAACGAAACAAAGCAGATGATTTTATCATGACAGTAAATTTGCCAGCCTAATCCTTTCAGTGGCAGACTTCTTGTTTTCTAATGCATTGTGGTTAAACTGAAATAGTGGCAAATCAGCAGCTGATATATTCCTGGATTACTGATGTGTCTTAGAGGTTATAGCCCAGAATAATGATCCTGTGGGGAGTGAAGGAAAGAACAAGAAGCTGAAAAGAAGATTCAGCATGGAATAATCATGTGTTGGAGCGATGATGTTTACTGCATACTATATCTACTTATCTAGTAGTCTAGGAAAGCAATGCCTCAAGTTATCTTTTCTAGGCCATGAAAGACTAGCCAATTACCATTTGTGAGAACATAATTGTACTGGGATGTTGGAGGGATGACTTTTTAATAAATCTTGTTGCTTAGGTCAAAGAACCCAGTTAACAAAGGGAATACAAAACATTAAACAATCCACTGTGTTTGTGCTAATCCATCTGCTTTCTGACAAACTGTCCTTGGCATTTTACAATCCCACTAAAAGAGTTCACAGATTGGGCAAAATCAACACTTTGCTTTATCAGTGTTTGTAATTTTATAGGGAGTTCAGAGCAGTATCAAGCAACTGCTTTACTGCCAGTGCAATAAAGATTCTTTGTAAAGATACTATAATTTCTCCCCTCCTCCCCGCAATGATTAATGATGTGGGGCCTGAATCACTGTGTATTAGAACTATTGAGGCCATGCAGCCTAGTCTAGCAAGCAGCTTTTTTATTACAGTTTTGTCTGTATCACTGACTTGGCCTGTTATTGTCTTGGAATGTCTTGGTCTTGTGCCTGATTGCAAGTGTATTAGGATATTGTTGACAAGTGAAAGCATTGTGTAAATTACCCAAAGTTTTCCTCCATCCCACAAAATCTACATTAAAAGAGCATTATTAAGGTTGCAAAGTCAAACACTCCACAGTTAGGAGATGCCAGCTTTGAGATTGCCTGTGCAATCTTAATTCAGCCCCCTTATGCATATGTATATTGACACAGTCTTTAATGACATAATCACGTATTGTTTTTTCCCACAATACCCCTGCCTCTTTCAATATAGCTGAATAGGATAGCTGGTGCTTAACTAATGAACAGCTATTCAATATTTTGTTTTCTCCTTGTTCAGTGTGGCCTTATTTTCCACACACAGTTGAAACCCTGTTCTGAAGACAAAATTATTAATATCCTCCTAGGCTGTTGTAAGTTGGCCATTGCTACCAATTTGAGTGCTTCACAGACATTAATGAATTTATCTTCATGATACCCCAGTGAGATGAGATGGGTATTATCTCCATTTTAAAGATGGGGAACAGATGCACAGATAGATTAAGGTCAAAAGCATCCACTAATTTTAAGTGGATTTTTGAGGCACTTCGGACCTAGCATTATATAGCGCTTGATATGTTCAAAGCACAGCTCCAGTTGATTCCAGTTGCAGCTGAGAGTGCTCAGCACTTTTGCACATCAGACTCCAGGATCTCAAGTCAAGCACTCCAAAAATGAGGAACACGCAATTAGTGATCAACTGTGGCAAGTTTGATTTTTTTAAGTGACTTGTTTAACATCACATAAGAACTGTGTGGCAGAGGCAGGGATAAAATCCAGTTCTCCAGGGTAACATTCAATTGCCTTAACATGAGACCATCCATTCTCCGACTGTAATTTACGGCTTCGTTCACTGCACCCCTTCCAACTTCTGCAACAAATGACAGGGATCCTACGGACAATAACCTTCCTCACTGCACAACCCTTATTCATCATGTGCGCTGATTGCGGCAGGGGTCTTGTGGGGGGAAAAAAAAAGATCTGTGATCATGTAATTTAAGACTGTTTCATAATGCGTACACACATAGGGGGCTGATTTAAGCTTGTATGAGCAGCTTCTCAACAAAATGTTTGCAAGATTTTTTTTAACATGGGCTAAACATTCCCCCTAACCTTGTTCTGGGAAACAGCTGTACCATTTTTGCTGGCATTATAAAAAAAAAAAAAAAAAAAGGTACCAAGCATTGGAAATTTCAGGCTGGGTGGTTCAAGTTCGACAAAGTTGTTAAGCAGCTGGAAAACAAGCTCTTTTAATGGGAAGTGGTGGATTGATCTTAACTACAGACAGTGTTACCTGCACCATGTAAAATAACATGAGACGTTCTTTCTGAAAGTGTCTATTGTCATTAGAAGTTGTATAGAGAGTAGACATATTTGCAAAACACGTAATGAATCCTGATCCATTTTTGGAATAAGAAATGCAAGCAGATAATGTTTCAAATAAAAACATTTCTAATAAAAAATGAAGTGACAGTTGAATACAAGGAAAGCTCATCTTGGGTATCTGGTAACATAGAATTTGCCATAGTGGATCAGA
The DNA here is from genome assembly GCF_025201925.1 of Gopherus flavomarginatus. NCBI lineage: Eukaryota > Metazoa > Chordata > Testudines > Testudinidae > Gopherus > Gopherus flavomarginatus. The sequence continues at coordinate 106,330,102 of NC_066619.1, read as the reverse complement.
GTAATAATTTGTCTGCTCTAGTATCTTGCCTCCAACAGAGGCCAATATCTCTGCTTCAGAGGGAACTGTGAAACCCTCCATGTATTTATGAAATTATGTATCAGTGAGTGGTGGTGGAGGGAGTTCTCTTCTGATTCCTGCAGAGAATTGGCTTCCTTGCTTTCTACCTCAAAGATTTAAATTTAATTACTCTTCAGTATTTCACATGGTAAAGAAATAAATGTTAATTGTCACCTGAATTATCCATTCACCATATTTAATTTCCTGATCTTCTGAGTTAGTGAAATAAACAAGCTAACTACTAACTGCAAACTGCACTGAGATACTAAAATCACTGCACTTTAGTGTGATGATTTGTTTAGAGTTTTCATGTTATGGGAAAGGAGGCACTTGCCACTAACACATGCACCATCTAACCTAAGGATTATGCATGTGTTAGAAGAAGTTACTCCAGCCCAAGAAGTTACTCCAGTTCAAATAGCTGTAGGCTCTGGGGTTCCCTGTCAAGAATCCTGTTGAAGGAGGAGGGATAGAGAGATGTTAACCAGCAATTAATTATCTTCTTTACCTGGCACAATTGGGGTAATGACCACAATGTGCTAGGAAAGGAGTGTTCTCTCTGGGACATGCCTCTGACCATAGCCATGCATATATTTATTAGACAGCCACAGTCAATGATGCCAATTGCCTCAGTGTGCTGTCATTTATAAGAGAAATGTGTGTGGCTATGTGGTGGATAATCTGGCTTACTTTGCACTGGTACTGTAACTACCTCATGCAGCCTTTCCCTAAGGGTTGGGTAGTGTTCAGGTGTAGTTGTGCTACACGTAAGTAACTATTGCAGCCACTGTGCTTGGTGAGTTGTGCAGTCACTGTCTATTAGCAACCATATGGGGACTCTTGAGTGAAGTAGAATATGGAGTTACCCAAATTTTTACTTCACTGCATATAACACCTGGTATAGTGCAGTACAGCGCAGTAATTCCCATCTTTCAACTACTGTATCACACAAACCCCAGTTCCATGAGCTTGTGCACCACTTGCTCAAAGGCCTGAGACCTCAAACGAATGCTCCTGTTTTCTTCCTTTTTGCCTATTCTTCTGTGCAGTAAATCTTAGCTTTTTGACATTGTGACCTTTAACTCCCATTTTGATACTATCATCAAGAAACAAGCCTGTTGACATAGCACTGCGAGCATTAACCTCAGATACTTGATTTTAAAAAGGCTTCTCTAGCTGGGGAAAGATTTTATATTTTGAATAGTTTCCATTCTGTTCTAACCAATAATTTAAAATTATAATGAATGTAGCAGAATGATGAATCTCCTATCCCCTGAACAGTTTTTTTTTCTTGAAAAAAGAGAAAACAAAGAACTATTAAAAAGAGAGATGGACAGAGGGAAGCTAGGACAGAACTAACTAAACTAAGACAGTTATCAGCGCACATGCCTTTTGAGGCTTTAGCAGTAACCAAATACAAACAGTTTACAGACTTACTAGGTTTATTTTATTTTTCAGAAAGTGTTCTTATTTTTCCAAATGCTTTACTGTTTATGTTGCAGTCCATTTTTAAATGGCAGTAATAATGTCTGTGACACGCACACAGGGGAGTTGAAGGTATCAGTACAAGAATTAATTGTAGCAAGCAATGATTTTTAAAAGAAAGACAATTAAAGTTTGAAGTATTCTATGGATATGTCTGATTTCGACACAGTGGAATTACTCCGGGCTTCCACCAGTGTAAAGTACAGTAGACTTAAGCCCTCTGTGTTCAGTAATTGGATCTTGGCATAGGTTTTATTCTGATTTTTATAGTGTTTAGTTTAATCTATAAGATAACACTTACCTACCCTCTAGCTAAGCAGTATCTGTCTGGCCTTTCTAGGCTGAGGTACAAATACATTGTTTCAAAAAGGTTTAGGTCACAACTGATACTCTTCTGGCAGTTTCTCTGCCCTGAGTGGCACAAAGGAAATGGAAACGACCTCTAAATTCTGTTAGTGATTCCTTGGTAATGGGGGAGTCCCCAGCAGGTGCAGAGACAGCATAGCTTGCTCCCATGCCGCCTTCCCCAGAGCCCCTGGCTTAGGAGGTGAAGAGGAATGCGTTGGGGAGGAGGGAGTGGAGGCATCAGTATCCTACTAACTATCCATCAATGCTTGGATGTTAGTTAGAGCATCCCCTAGGTGCTAGAACCAGCAGTGTTGCTAACCCGAAGTGTGGCATTTTGGCGATTGCCCTGACCAGTAAGGGTCTGTCACTGCCTGCCTTGTAACTGTACATGCCTTAATGCTGCATTGCTGTGGCTTAGAGCTCTGACACCAGTAGCCAGCCTACAAGCATAAAGGTTTCATACTGGCTTCCAATAGCCTAGTTTCTCCTTGCAGGGTTACCCCCAATAGCCCATCTTGTCCTAGTCCACCCAAATCCATCTCCCACCCCACCCTGTGTTGTTCAATACCAGACTTTTCCCTTATGGTTGTTCAACCCTGAAGGAGTGAAACCTTCCCCCAGTTATCAGTCCATTTGGGATTGCACGGTCCACCCAGTTGGCACAACAGAGACCTGCATAGGGTAAAAATAATTTGTGTGTGTGTGTGTAATAGAAAAATCACAGATTCAAAGATGAAATAGTAAGATAAAGCAAATGCATACAAGTTATATGGAAAAAAGAACACACAGATGTCACCTCAAGCTTTACGCTTCTATATTAGCTATATTCTCATCTCTAATACAAGTTACCTGTTGCCTCTGAACTTCCTGTGTGCCTTCCTTTCCCTGTGTGCCCTCTTTCATAGAGGAGATATGGAGTTTCATGGACAGCACCCTGCTTACGTGCTGACCCTGCATTTCTGGGATCACCTTCACTTCAAACGCCTTCCCTTTTAACAAGATGGGTAACGTTTTTTCTTTCTTTCGAGCTATGATAATTCATGGTTACATGGTGCAAGGAAACTCCCTCCTTCCTTAGTGTTCCAAGACTGGGGTTTGCTTTTTAGTTTTCATTAACTTTAATGGTCCACCCATTGTATTTCCCAGATTGTACAATGGTAGGTGCTTCATGTGAACCACTAGTCTCAGAGGTGCCTCTCCATGCCTGATTGCTTCCCCGTATCGCTGTGAGGTGATGCTGGAGTAGCACCCTTGTTACAACATGCATACGTTCATAGCCCTACTGTGTGCGCACACCTCCTGATGGCCATCAGATTTAGAACTTTATGTGCATTCATAAGACTTTACTTGTCATCTATTTGTACACAATAACATAGTATACAACTGGCTGATTCAATTGTTTGTTCTGTGGGGATCGGGTCTCCTGTTTTCTCCAGGGGCTGTCTGGACCCAGATTGTCACACCACACATCTGAAAATTGTGAGTCAGGCCCACTAAAATCATGAGATTGGCTTAAAAATAAGGAGATTTAATGCAGAGTCCACTGATCTCCTATCCACAGTCGGACAAAGAATCAAGGAATGGATAACAGCTGCTCAGATTGCTCCCAGTTCATGCCATGGCTGCTCCTGGGGCAATAGGGGAAGCAGCAGAAGGCAGTTAGGGAGGTGATACGCCCTACCTCCTCTCTTTATTAATAGGACTCATTCAAGCACTTAATTTCCCTTCCATGTTGAGGCTTAGGGAGCACATTTTCAATTCATAACCAAATATACATTTTCTTAATTGTCACCTTCAAAACCCCTCATGGCTCCAGGGCCACAGGTTGGTCCCCACTGCTGGAGGAGAATCTGAAAATCACTGCACATAAGTGCAGCCTGAAAGTGCCATATAATTTAAACAAAATTCTAATGAAAGGAATTCTGTTCTTCTATCTGAGCTTGTTCCTGCGTTCATCATGTAAGAGAACTGATCGTCTAGTGTCTCATAAATCATATTGTTGTTCACCTGTAAGTACCATGATGTGTTTACATTAAAGTTCAAAGGAGGTGATAAACTGCTCTCCACTTTGACGTCCCTCAACTTACTTGGAAAATATGTATAGCATTAAACTTCATGAACGTGAGTTGGGCTAGGAGAGTGAGTGTCCCTGTGTCCACACAGTTCTTTTGAATATAGGCGCTGCTTCTTTGCAAACAGCCTGTTTAAAGAACCTTCCTTTATAAATGTCTCCAATAAATATTTCTGGGTCTATATTTACTTTATAAAAATGTTACTTGCTTCCTGCAGATTAAATTACTTCTAAATTGCTAAAGCCTTTTGTTATCTTAATGGTTTATCTGCTTTAAAAAGGCAAAGTTTTTAAAATATGTTTAGGGATCTGTGAATCTTCAGAAACTTAGACAGAGAATTGGCATTTCCCATGTGTCTCAATTTCAGCCCTTCTAGATGTACTCAGACTTTAAAGGTTCTTATTGTTTTCTGGTCCATTTCCCTGATCTGCTCTTAACAATGACATTTTTTCTCTGTCTCTTTAAAAATGGGAGCATGACCTTTTTAACATTTGGGGCCCATTACTGTGGCTATATATTTTTTTCTTTGTTGGAAAGCCAATCAAGATACCATTGCTGAATGAAAATTGCAGTCCAAAGCTTGGACTCTAAGTCCTGCAGCTGCCAAAATTGCCAAAACTGTATCTAGTGTGGGAGTTGACATAGGAGAAAAGGGAGGATGTCTTGAGAAAGACCATGTTATTAGCCTTCTCCGCATTTGGAAAACTATCCTTTACCGACATTGGTGATGAACTGAGCATGATTTAACTACCACTTTTGAAATGATCTAGAACACAGTTTGTCCTAGTCTACACTTAGTTAATCAGTGTTCAAACGGGTTCATATGCACCTCTCACTGACACTTGCTCTCAGCAATGGATAATTTCCTTAATGTAGACACAGCAAGTGTGTGTATGTATGAGGTAGCTTTTCTGTTCGCATATGAAATGACTGTGGGCCCCTTTCCATCACACTACTGCCTTTGCTGCTGTGTCCCTCTCTCTATGCACTGCTACCCCTCTCCTACTGCCTTTTTGTTAGTCTGTCTTCTATTTGCAACTCCTGTCAATTTGATATCCTCAGCACATGGTTGTTAAAATGGTATTTGTGAAAATTGCTGATTAAGCTAAATTGGGAAGAGACTATAAGAAGTCACGAGGATATGATGGTATGCACCCAGGATATCTGAAGGAACTCAAATATGAAATTGCAGAACTGCTAACTGTGATATGTGACCTATTGCTTAAATCAGTCCCTGTACCAGAAGACTGCAGGATAGTTACTGTAACACTGATGTTTAAAAAGGCTCCAGAGATGATCCTGTGACTTTTACGAGCCAATAAGCCTAACTTCAGTACCAGACAAACTGGCTGAAACTATGTAATGAACAAAATTAGCAGACGCACAGGAACATGTTTTGTTGGGAAATAGTAAACAAGGCTTTTGGGGTGAGGCATGATTTCCCTTTAATCTATTAAAATTCTTTGAGGGTGTCATCAAACCTGTGGACAAGGGTTTATTCAGTTGATATAGTGTACTTGGACTTTCTGAAGGCCTTTGACAAGGTCCAAAGGCTCTTAAACAAAGTAGGTAGTCATGGGATAAGAGGAAGGGTCCTCTCACGGATCAGTAACTGGTTAAAAGTTAGTGAACAAGGGGTCACTTTTCACAATGGAGAGAGGTAAAGAGCTGGGTCCAGGGATCTGTACTGGTACCAGTGCTGTTCAACATATTCATGAATGATCTGGAAAAAAACTGGTAAACAGTGAGGTGGCAAAAATTGCAGATGACAGAAGGTTGCTCAAGATAATTAAGTCGAAAAGTGACTCTGAAAAGTTACAAAGGGATCTCACAAAACTGGGTAACTGGGCAGGAAAATGGCACATAAAATTCAATGTAACCTCATGTTTTAGGTATCCCTAAGCCTCTAACTGCCAGATGCTGGGACTGGATGACAGGGCATGGATCACTCAATAATTGCCAGGTTCTGTTCATTCCCTCTGAAGTATGACACCTGCCACTGTTGAAAGGAGGATACTGGGCTAGATGGACCATTGATCTGACCCAGTATGACTGTTATGATATGTAGATGCAAATACCAGTAAGGACAGACAAATAATACAAAAAGACTCTGAGTAGTGTTGGATGATAAAGTGGTAAGAACAGATTTGTGGCTATGCTACATCTTCCTTTGTTGCTGCCACTACTGGAGCCATTCTGGTGGTGAATTACAAATTCTGTTTTTTCTGGAGTAGATGAAAACCTGCGTCTAGACAGCTAAAAGTTTTTGGCAGATAGTATGGTGTAACAAATTGCTAATTTAAATGTGTTGGTGATCAGTTTTCCCTTTTGTGGGACTTAGTATTAATCCAAAGTAACAGGACAACTTTGTCACTTTTCTTTGAAGGCTGATTGTTTTTAAAGGAGCAGATAGCAGGTTTAGGTCATGTCTACAATGTGAATTTCAGAACTCTGAAGTTTCATATAAAGATAGTGGGATCTCCTTTAATCAAACTGCCTACAGCTAAGCTGTCTAGAAATGAGTAGAGAAGCAGATCACAATTTCCTCCTGCACTTCATCCATTATTCAAATTAACCCAATGATTGTGTTTCCAGTATTTTTAATTTAATGAATTTCTTGTTAGCAGTATGATACTGTAATATATGAAACGTGATCTGTATTGTTGGTGGTGTTCATACACGTAAGCCTAGATTCTCCTTTGCATTAGGGCAGCCTTGTGCACCTCTGCTGGCACAAAACTGGTTTAATTGGTCATCCACCACTAATATACCAGCCCCTATGCTGCCCTCCACCCTGTGGCTGGCATGGGATGTGACCAGATGACCTTATTCCTTGGTGATCACTAGCTGCCATTGTAGCCAACTGGAGATGTTGCCTGCCAGTGCCAACCTTCAGGTTGCTATACCTTGGCCTGGGGGATGGAGCAGCCTCAGAGGAGTTGAAAGTCTCCTTTGCAAAATTCTTCGCGCTATCATCCCAAATTGCACCAAGTGCTTTTAACGTTGGAGCCAAAGACTGTAAGGACTTTGGGGGCAGTGACTGTCTCTTGCTTTTCGTATATAAAGTGCCCAGTGCCACCTTGATCCTCACAGGACCCTCTGAGCACTGTAAAGCAAATCAATATTTGTTCCTATTCCCTGTTTGCATGAGCATAAGACGTTTATAACCAGTAAGGAGGCCTGAGAAGCCACTGGTGCTTTTAGACTCAGGGAGAGGTAGCAGTCACAAAGGATTACAGAATGTTAGAAATGTTTTAAACCTCTTCCTTGGTGGATCACACAGAGCCTTGTGAAGGCATCATTCCTAGAAAAAATTATAGTACTGTAAAATTTATTGGCAGGGTTCAGAGTTTAAATGTAGTTTTCTCTTGTAACATTCACACAAAGTAATCGTGTACGCCTGTACATTTCCTAGCGATCAAGTGGCTGTCATATCCTGGTCTGGCTCATTTAATTGTCATTGATCCAGGAAGCTAATGAGGGGTATTGGGAACCCTGCCCTGCTGTGTTAAGCAGGATACCATCATTTTCAGTGCTGGCAAATTCTCTATGAAAGCGGAGTGGACATTGTATTGCACTGGGAGTCAGGAGACCTACAGTGTAACTTTAGTCCAGTCATTTTGCCTCTCTGTGCCTCTTTCTCCTCCCATCCTTTGTCTTATCTATTTAGACTATAAACTTTCTGGGTCAGGGATTGACTCATATTATTATGTGTGCAGGGCCTAGTAAAATAGGGTCCTGAACTCAGGGCTACCATAATTCAAGTAGTTAATGAAACACTTCACACAAACATTCAGTGAGCAAAACTCAGTCCTTTGAATGTTCCGATAAAGGAATATAAAACAGAGTGCAAGTGTGGCCAAGCAAATCCATTATTAAAATCAAGTGGATGCTTGCAGAACATTTAGGTGGTATTTGCCCAGCTTCCATTACACATATTTAAAAAGTAATTGATTGAGAAAGCAATGCATGAATGGAGTTGGAATAAAATGCTCATCTCCATTTTAAATACAGTGTTGCTGCTGCAGTATAGTCAAACATAACAATGTGGCTTTAATAATGAGTTTCTACATGCCATAATTGTTAAATCATAATGTAGTTAATCAAATGGCATTTAATTAACCTTCCATAATTCTTATTAAATCCTTATCAGAGGATTGCATTAATGTAAGCCCCAGATTTTTATTTTTAGAAGCTTTTCTCTACTTTTCTTTGTGGGCAGCTAGCAATCTTGCGTGCAGATCAGTGAGACAGATGCATATCCATATATCTTGGCTCTGCTCCATCAATCCTTATCGTGAGATGTTTGTAAGATTCTGATTATTCCAGATTCAGATTTTCAGGAAAAGCAGACAGTAAGATCGTCTTGATACAGTCTGAACTTGGGGTCTGAGAAGGATTTTCCTAAGAGATCTAATACAAATAAACTTTCTAGTTAAGAAGTGCCAGTTCATTGTAGTTTTATTTCTATTGTATAGAGGCTATAGTTAGTGAACTTGGAAACTAGAGCCATTTAGATTTTTGCATTTTCTTTCAGAGGCCAAGGCAATCCTTTGCATACCCCTCTTTCCTGCCGAGGCATTCTTGTGGTTCAAATCCAACAGGATAGTAGTTGTTGTTCAGCATGATCTAAAAGATTTGAAGAGAAAACTGTATTCTGTTCTCTAGGGTTTTCATATTGCACTTATCACCATAGTATCTGAATGCCTTCCAGTACTGCATTAAGGTATGTGACTAACAGCTGTCACCTATTTTGTTCTTTCATCCTCTATCCATGGGGAGAAGTGTGTGCAGTGGAGTGTCTGTTTTTGGTAGGGTTTGGACTTTTAAAAAAAATATACATGTTGCTATGTATTTGTTAGAGAAGGCCACGTCAAAGAAATGCACCTTGGACTTGGAGTGGAAGGTGCTGAGATTTTTGATGGCCCACAGGTCTTGAGGGAGTTCTGTCTGCACCCCGGGATTGGCCACCGAGAAAATTCTCTCTCTCTCTCACAGATAAGCTTTACCTTTATTGTAGGGAGTTTCGTTGTGCTACAGAGGAGTGTGGCTGTTGACTCTGGTCTTCATCTCAGACATTTAGATGGTCTTTTAGATATCCTCGACCCAGGCCATGAAGTGCTTCGAAAATAAGGACCAGGACTTGGAACTTGATTAGAAATTCTATGTGAAGCCAGTGTAGAGAGCAGAGGACTGATCTGATGTTCGCAATAACCTGTGTTTTGAGAAGCTGCATTACAGTGTTCTGTCCTAGTTGGTGTTTCGTAAGTGCTGAGGTCTTCATGCACGGGTATATCACAGTGCTGTACTCCAGCCGTCGTTGTAAAGCTTTAATGGGAAGGTTGGGAATCATTAATGTTCAGAATGTTGGAAATCTTTAAGAAAGGGATAGAAAATTATCATATTACAGAGCTGTAAACAGGGGAGTTTCAGAGGGAGCTCTGTTGGAGGAGCAGGTTTTTGTAGTTTGTGGATTGTATTGTGTAGTGTGTGTGTGTGTGTGTGTGTGTGTGTGTGTGTGTGGAGGCTGCTAGGGGCAGTGTGCTGGGAGAGCAGCAGAGCCCTGATTAGGGGGTGGGGCTTACCTGATTAGGGGTCCTATAAAAGTAGCCAGCCAGTCAGGCAGCGGCACAGTAGCCAGCAAACAGAGCTGTAAACAGGGGAGTTTCAGAGGGAGTTTACAGGGGGAGGTTGCAGGGGAGACTAGGACAGAGGCTAGGTAAGGGAGTGGGTGGTGGTCCGGTGCCTGCTGGGGGTTTGTGTTGTGTTGTGTTCTGTGGACTACCAGGCTTTAGGTGGGAAGGCTATGACTGATAGAGGTAGCAGTGAAAGACACAATGAGGATGACTGGATGTGGAAGCTGCGGCATGTACGTGATCCTGGAGGAGGTACCTGAAAAGAGTTTTGTCTGCATGAAGTGTCGCCTGATAGAGCTGATGGAAGAAAAGATCCAAGGACTGGAGATGCAGGTGGAAACTCTCTGGTTGAGTTTAGAAGGGGTTTTGAGTAGATGATGGAGCACAGACACGAGGGGGCTGAAGGGATAAGCTCAGACGTGCAGATGGAAGCAGGACCAAAGAATTCAGAGGAGAGACTGCTGGGTGAGGAAAGTGGACAGTGGAAGCATGTGACTAACAGAACCAGGCAGAGGAAAAGACGGGCCAGTGAAAGAGAAATAGAACTCAGGAACAGGTTTGCAGAGTTGGAAAATGAAGAAGGGGCACAGCAGGTGGTCGCTGAAGGAGAGAGGGCAAGGAAAAAGAGAAGAGCTGATAGTCCTACAAGAGGAGGGGAGGATTCAATGGAGGCAACACCAAATATAAGCCCCAGGAGGATTGCAAGGGTGAATAGGAATCAAGAGGACCTGCAGCCAGTGGGCGCAGGGGATAGACCGGAGAATCACACTGTCACCAGGAAAAGGCAAGTCTACGTGATTGGAGACGCCTTACTGAGAAGAATAGACAGACCTGTAACTAGAGCTGATCGGGAGAACAGAAGGGTGTGCTGTATGCTGGGTGCTAAGATACAGGATGTGGATCTGAGGCTGAAAAGGATCCTGGCGGGATTGGGAAAGAATCCGTTGATTGTCCTTCATGTGGGAACGAATGACACGGCTAGATACTCTCTGGAATGTATCAAGGGAGACTGTGCCAGACTGGGGAAGACGCTTAAGGAAATCAAGGCTCAGGTGATCTTCAGTGGGATTCTGCCAGTTCCTAGAGAAGGGCAACAAAGGTGTAACAAGATTATGGCGATCAACAGATGGCTCAGGCAGTGGTGCTATAAGGAGGGCTTTGGGATGTACGGCCATTGGGAAGCATTTACGGACAGAAGTCTGTTCTCTCGGGATGGACTTCACCTGAGTAAGGAGGGAAATAGACTTCTAGGATGGAGGCTCGTGGAACTGATTAAGAGAGCTTTAAACTAGGAATTTGGGGGAGATAGTTGTGAGATGTCCAGGAGATCTCCACACCGGAAGTTAACCTTGAGAGGGAAGTAAACAAAGTAAGAGGGGATACAGTTGTGGAGAGAAGAATTGGCATAAGGAGGAAGGGTAGTGTAGATAGCAGACTAACAGGTGATGCTGGTGGTAGAATGTCTGTGCCTAACAGGGTAAAGAATGTCAGTGAAGCCAAACGGCAAAAATTAAGATGTCTGTACACTAATGCGAGGAGCCTAGGGAACAAAATGGAGGAACTAGAGCTACGGGTGCAGGAAGTGAAACCGGATATTATAGGGATAACAGAAACATGGTGGAATAGTAGTCATGACTGGAGTACAGGTATTGAAGGCTATGTGCTGTTTAGGAAAGACAGAAATAAAGGCAAAGGTGGTGGAGTAGCATTGTACATCAATGAGGAGGTTAACTGTAAAGAAATAAGAAGTGATGGAATGGACAAGACAGAGTCTGTCTGGGCAAAAATCACACTGGGAAGAAAGCTACTAGAGCCTCCCCTGAGAGAGTGCTTGGGGTGTGCTACAGACCGCTGGGATCTGATTTGGATATGGATAGAGACCTCTTTAATGCTTTTAATGAAGTAAATACTAATGGGAAATGTGTGATCATGGCAAACTTCAACTTCCCAGATATAGACTGGAAGACAAATGCTAGCAAGAATAATAGGGCTCAGATTTTTCTGGATGTGATAGCAGATGGATTTCTTTAGCAAGTAGTTGAAGAACCAACAAGAGGGGATGCCATTTTAGATTTGGTTTTGGTGAGTACTGAGGACTTCATACAAGAAATGGTTGTAGGGAACAACCTTGGTTTGAGTGATCATGAGCTAATTCAGTTCAAACTACATGGAAGGATAAACAAAAATAGGTCTGGGACTAGGGTTTTTGACTTCTCGAGGGCTAACTTTAAAGAATTAAGGAAATTAGTTAGGGAAGTGGATTGGACTGAAGAACTTGTGGATCTAAATGCGGAGGAGGCCTGGAATTACTTTAAGTCGCAGCTGCAGAAACTATCAGAAGCCTGCATCCCACAAAAGGGGGGAAAAACCACAGGCAGGAGTTGTACACTCAGCTGGATGAGCAAGCATCTCAGAGAGGTGATTAAGAAAAAGCAGAAAGCCTACAAGGAGTGGAAGAAGGGTGGGATTAGCAAGGAAAGCTACCTTAGTGAGGTCAGAACATGTAGGGATAAAGTGAGAAAGGCTAAAAGCCAAGTAGAGTTGGACCTTGCAAAGGGAATTAAAACCAATAGTAAAAGGTTTTATAGCCATATAAATAAGAAGAAAACGAAGAAAGAAGAAGTGGGACCGCTACACACTGAGGATGGAAAGGAGGTTAAGGATAACCTAGGCATGGCCCAATATCTAAATAAGTACTTTGCCTCAGTCTTTAATAAGGCTAATGAGGAGCTTAGGGATAATGGAGGGATGACAAACAGGAATGAGGATATGGAGGTGGATATTACCACATCTGAGGTAGAAGCCAAACTTGAACAGCTTAATGGGACAAAATCGGAGGGCCCAGACAATCTTCATCCAAGAATATTAAAGGAACTGGCGCATGAAATTGCAAGCCCATTAGCGAGAATTTTTAATGAATCGGTAAACTCAGGGGTTGTACCGTACGACTGGAGAATTGCTAACATAGTTCCTATCTTTAAGAAAGGGGAAAAAAAGTGATCCGAGTAACTATAGGCCTGTTAGTTTGATATCTGTAGTATGTAAGGTCTTGGAAAAAATTTTGGAGGCGAAAGTAGTTAAGGATATTGAGGTCAATAGTAATTGGGACAAATTACAACATGGTTTTATTAAAGGTAGATCAGCCAAACCAACCTGATCTCCTTCTTTGAGAAGGTGACAGATTATTTAGACAAAGAAAATGCAGTAGACCTAATTTACCTCTGTCATAAACAGATAGTTAAGGGTTAATGTCTCTCTTACCTGTAAAGGGTTAACAAACAGGGACCCCAAACACCTGACCAGAGGACCAATCAGGAGATAAGATAGTTTAAAATCTCGTGGGAGGGAAGCCTTTGTTTGTGGGTTTTGGGTTTCCCATCTAGGATATAGCTCTCTATTTCCTCAGGAATACCATCTAAGAACTGCTCCATTTGTATCAGGAGGTGCAGCTTGTCCAGATTGTTAACCTTTCTTCCTGATATCCAGGCTTCATAATTCTTTGCAATGTGGTAGGCGTGTCGAGGGAATGACACATCTGGTTTCCATTTTTGGTTTCTGAACCGCCGACGGGCATGTTCAGGTGTTATCCCCATTCTGTATCTGGCCTTGGTTTGAAAAAGTTTATAGTCGTTCATTTTCTCCTTAGGCATTTCAGCCGCCACCTCTGCTAAGGGTTCACTGAGCAGTGGCCTTAATTCTACCATGTACTGGTCTTCAGAGATGCTGTACCCAAGGCAGGCTCTTTCAAAATTTTCTAAGAAGGCCTCAGTGTCATCACCTGCCTTGTAGGTGGGAAATTTCTTGTGATGTGGAACAATCATTGGCAAAGGGTTGTTAGGATTGGCTGTGTTCTGTTGCTTAGCCTTTTCTAATTCCAGGGCCTGCCGGTAGGTCTCCCTCTGGAGTTCCAGCTGTCTTTGGTGGTCTGCATCTTTGGCTGCTTGCTTTCTTTTGTAGGCTTCCTCTCTGTCTTCTTGTTCTCTTTTGTAGGCTGCCTCTCTTTCTCTTTCTCTTAGCTCCATCTCTTGTAGTTTTTTTTTCCATATCTCGCCTGTGGTCTGCCTCTTAGATTTGTCCCTCTGCATCCAGTTTTGCCTTGGAAGTCATGGTTCCTGTTTTCTTGTGTTGGGGTGCCCTCTGGTGTTTTTTTTTCCTGAACTGCTGGCTCTCTGTTGTCTGCTCTGTTGCTAAGCAACAGAGTCTTTCTAACAAGCCTTCCCGAATAAAACTAGAACAAAAAGAAACCTTTCATTTGCATGTGTGTTTTGCTGGTGTAGTGCGTTGCTGACCACTTAAGGCTGCTTTGTTTAACAAACGACCGTCGTTAAACCTAATGGCCCTTGCCTGAGGCCATATCTATGCACAGCCAGACCGAGCAAGGGGGAAAAAAAAATCTCTGGCTGTACGTTTAAAACAAAACCCTTTCTCTGCTTACAAGCAGCTAGCAGAGAAAAAAAATTATAATCTTACTGGCTTTTGGATTCTTATCTTTCCCACCGCTGACACCATGTCATAATATAATTCCCAATTCTGGACCTTAGCGTCCAAAATATGGGTATTAGCATGAATTCCCCTAAGCTTAATTACCAGCTTAGATCTGATAGGCTGCCACCAATCAGGACTTAGAGTAGAGTGCCTGATCGACTCTAGTCTCCCCCAAAAACCGTCCCTGGGGGTCCCAAGACCCAAATTCCCTGAGTCTCACAACAAAGGGGAATAAACCATTTCCTTCCTCCTTCCTCCCCAGCTCCTTCCCACCCTGGGAACACTAGGAGATCACCTGATTCAACTCCATGAATCTAACACAAAGAGGAACTTTACCATTCGCTCCCTCAGGCAATACAGACTGAAGCTTCTTTGAGCCTTAACTAGGAGAAAACACTCAAACAGGTCTTAAAGCAAAGCTTTTAATAAAAAAAGAAAGAAAAAAGTAACAGGTTTATCTCTGCACTTTAGATGGTAAAACGTTACAGGGTCTTTCAACTTATAAACAATAGAAATATAAACTCTCTCCAGCAGAAACACAATTAAGCTACTTCCAGCAAGTACACATATGCAAATGAAAAAGAAAACAAATTAAAAGACTATGACCGCCTTTTCTGCTTACAATTCTGAACAGATAAGAGACTGTAGTAGGGAGACTGGCAGAAACCTGGTTACACCTCTAGCCCAGTCCAGGACTCAGAGAGAACAAACCCAAAACCCACAGACAAAGGCTTCCATCCCCGAGAGATTTGAAAGTAGCTTGTCTTCTGATTGGTCCTCTGGTCAGGTGTTTGGGGTCCCTGTTTGTTAACCCTTTACAGGTAAGAGAGACATTAACCCTTAACTATCTGTTTATGACAACCTCGATTTCAGTAAGGCATTTGACACGGTTCCACATGGGGAATTATTAGTCAAATTGGAAAAGATGGGGATCAATATGAAAATTGGAAGGTGGATAAGGAACTGGTTAAAGGGGAGACTCCAACGGGTCGTACTGAAGGGTGAACTGTCAGGCTGGAAAGAGGTTACTAGTGGAGTTCCTCAGGGATCGGTTTTGGGACCAATCTTATTTAACCTTTTTATTACTGACCTTGGCACAAAAAGCGGGAATGTGCTAATAAAGTTTGCGGATGACACGAAGCTGGGGGGTATTGCTAACACGGAGAAGGACCGGGATATCATACAGGAAGATCTGGATGAGCTTGTAAACTGGACTAATAGTAATAGGATGAAATTGAATAGTGAAAAGTGCAAGGTCATGCACTTAGGGATTAATAACAAGAATAACTGGGGACACATCAGTTGGAAGCAACAGAGGAGGAGAAGGACCTTGGGGTATTGGTTGATCACAGGATGACTATGAGCCGCCAATGTGATACGGCCGTTAAAAAAGCTAATGCGGTTTTAGGATGCATCAGGCGAGGTATTTCCAGCAAAGATAAGGAGGTGTTAGTACCGTGTTATAAGGCACTGGTGAGACCTCACCTGGAATACTGTGTGCAGTTCTGGTCTCCCATGTTTAAGAAGAATGAATTCAAATTGGAACAGGTTCAGAGACGGGCTACTAGGATGATCCGAGGAATGGAAAACTTGTCATATGAAAGGAGACTCAAAGAGCTTGGCTTGTTTAGTCTAGCCAAAAGAAGGCTGAGGGGGGATATGCTTGTTCTTTATAAATATATCAGAGGGATTAATATCAAGGAGAGAGAGGAATTATTTAAGCTTAGTACCAATGTAGACACAAGAACGAATGGGTATAAACTGGACACTAGGAAGTTTAGACTTGAAATTAGACGAAGGTTTCTAACCATTAGAGGAGTGAAGTTCTGGAACAGCCTTCCAAGGGGAGTAGTGGGGGCAAAAGACATATCTGGCTTTAAGACTAAGCTTGATAAGTTTATGGAAGGGATGTTATGATGGGATAGCTTAATTTTGGCAATTGATCTTTGATTACCAGCAGATAAGTATGCCCAGTGGTCGGTGATGGGATGTTGGATGGGATGGGATCTGAGTTACTGCAGAGAAATCTTTCCTGAGTGCTGGCTGGTGAGTCTTGCCCACATGCTCCGGGTTTAGCTGATCGCCATATTTGGGGTTGGGAAGGAATTTTCCTCCGGGGCAGATTGGAAGAGGCCCTGGAGGTTTTTCGCCTTCCTCTGCAGCGTGGGGCATGGGTCACTTGCTGGTGGATTCTCTGCAGCTTGAGGTCTTCAAACCACAATTTGAAGACTTCAGCGGCTCGGACATAGGTTAGGGGTTTGTTATAGAAGTGGATGGGTAGGGTTCTGTGGCCTGCTTTGTGCAGGAGGTCAGACTAGATGATCACATTGGTCCCTTCTGACCCTAAAGTCTATGAATCTATATAGATCCATGGTATGCATGCGGATGTGGTTGCTCCATCTCAAAAAAGATAAATTGAACTTAGAAAAGGTTCAGAAAAGGGCAACAAAAATGATTAGGGGTATGGAATGGCTGCCATACAAGGAGAAATTAATAAGACTGGGTCTTTTCAGCTTGGAACAGAGACTACTAAGGGGATTATGATAGAGGTCTATAAAATCGTGACTGGTGTGGAGAAAGTAAATAAAAAGTGTTTATTTACTCCTCATAACACAAGAACTAGGAAAGAAGAAATGAAATTAATAGGCTGCAGGTTTAAAACAAAAGCAAGTATTTTTTCACACAGCGCACAGTCAACCTGTGGAATTCCTTGCCAGAGGCTGTTGTGAATGCCAAGACTATAACAGGGTTCCAAAGAGCACTAGATACATTAATGGAGAATGTCCATCAATGGCTATTGGCAGAGATGGTGTCTGTAGCCTCTGTTTGCCAGAAGCTGGAAATGAGCAATAGGGGATGGATCACTTAAATTGGAATTTTCAAAGGAGTTTGGTACCCAACTCCTTTAAGCACCACTGGAATTTTTGGCCTTCTCTTTTTATCCTGAAGGGTATTTCCTTTTTACCCCCTACAGAGAAGGAATAATTTTTTTTTATCACAGGATGTATGCCTGGCTTAACATGAGTAATGGGTGAGGCCTCATTTCTTGGGAGACAGTATTTGGGAGGTAAATGGATCAGCAGGCTGTAAACAGAATGCCTGTACTAGTTAAGATAAGGGGGACCACCCAGAGAACCATTTAAAATAAACAAGTTGATAATGGATAAAGTAAGCTTGGAACATAAGATGAGGTAAAGAGTTAGTTGTGCATGTACGGTGCGTGCTGTACGAGGATTGGTTCCTACAAAGCAGCCAAGTGTGATGCGGTGTATAGTAAATGCAGTGTAATGTTTAAATGTACATAAACAAAGGAAGCATCTTGCTATGTACCATCAAATGTATGGTAAGCCACATACCCACCTCTATGCTTGAGTCTGATTAAATCAGCATAGCTTTGCAAATAAGGAACCTGAGTAACAAGACTGGAGTTGCAAACTGAGTTCCTGGGGAACCAAATGTCCCAACACAGGGCAGTTAGTTAGGGATTATATTTCGGGGTCTGTTACTGATCTGGTGTGTGACCACAGGCAAAGTAATTCTTGTTGCCTTTGTTTCCCTGTTTGTAAAATGGGAAGAGAAGTAAAATAGCTCATAGGGATTTTTTAAAAAGTTTATTAGTGTTTGTAAAGTATTTTGAGATCCTCAGATGGAAGGCATTATAAAAGTGCAAAGTATTAATATTTCAAATGTATTAAGAAAAGTGTGGGATTTTTTCAAAATTCTAAGTTAAAGGTTGATTTAGTAATAAGGCTGAGTGGGATGTAATAAAGTTATTCCCGCTGTGTTTGGAACATGCCCAAAAGAGTGTTTTCCAGCTTACAGAGAGGAAGAAACCTGAGTAATTTATTAAAGGAGCAGCTGTATGAAAGAGTTTGTTTCTTAAAATTCTCACAGAAAATGCAGACCATGCTACCACTGTGTCTGAGTTGACTGGTTTCTCAAATGTAGGTTATTAATATGTAAAATATGGCTGGCTGTGTGTATTGTAAGGGTGGGTGAATTTGTTTTGATTAGTTTTAAACCCATTTTATGATCATGGGCTGAAAAGTCTTGCCCCAAATCAAACAGGGTTGCAGTCGTCTTAGGTAAGATTGTGTAGGACGAGAAATCCTAATGAAAAATAAACCCTGCAAATAGGACAGCTACTTGTTATACTTTTGAATGGGCTAGCTACTATCCCTAACCCAAAGCACAGGCTTCCCTGGACCTACAAAAACAGGGTGGAATTTGTATTTTGAAAGTGAATCTCCACTGAAGGGAGAAACATGGATTTAAATCACAGGAAAATGTATTTACTACGTTATGCATTCATTTGCCTCTTTTGTACATGCCAAATTTCAAAGGAGCCTCTGAAATTGTGCCTGCAAAATTTGCTCGGTTACTCTTTTTGTGCATGTACAACCCCACATTTCAGTACACAAACAGAAATTTCCTATATGCACATAATTATGGAATACAGGCTTATAGGCAAATTTTAAGAGCACAATTTAGGAGAGTCCTCTGAAAATTTGCCCTCTTGTCTACCACTTAGTTTTTCAGTTCTGTTCAATATCTCTGTGTGCATCTGAATAAATGTCAGTGGGAAACTGAAATAATACAGTCAACGTTATTTTTCCTACTCCATCTTTTGTATCAGCTTTGGCTGATGAAATAGAAGAAAAATGGCTTCATAAGCTCCACTGCCTTTAGACAGTTCATAGCAAAGGGAGAATTAACTAGCCACCACCTTATTTCAGTTAGAATGGTTTAAAAAATAGATTTGATTCTTAGTCTGTTTTGGGTGTACAATTAACCTCCTAATGGTTCCTGGTGATTATAATTTCTATTTTAGATTGGAGAAACACATTGTATTATCTATTATTACACGTTGTAATATCTATAATACTTAACTCTCTGCCATGAGTGCAGGAGACTGGACTAGATGACCTCTCGAGGTCCCCTTCTGTCCTACGATTCTATGATTAATGCTAATTTCAATGGGAAAAGGGTCTAGAACTGTTGGTGGAAGAAGACTTTTTGTTTCAGCCTCAGCTCATCATTTGAGTTGTGCTACCATTGCTATGTTTCCTTATGGATGTACAGTCGACTACCTTCACATTCAGGGTCCCTTGTTGGAAGCATCAGTAATATATCTGAGTACCAGGAGTTAGCTTATAAACAGGGAAGAAATTTTTCCAGGGGTCCGCCAATTGACCGAGGCCTCTGGGCACAGGCCCCATTGGCCCAGTGGCTAATACACCACTGCTGTCTGCTGTCACACTAACCACTAAAAACAAATTGCTCCTGTGCTCGCTGAGTCGCCTCCCTTCATGGTATACTGTGTCAAATTCAGTGCTTCAAGGCTTCACTTTTAAAGGCCTACTTTGGACTGACCTATGTCAAGTGAAGGATTGCCTCGCTCTGAGACATCAGGATTTTCTACAGCAGCTACATACCCCTGGAACTGTCAACATGAAGAATTAAACTCATGTGTTACATGCTTCAAACACAGGAGGAAGGAAATATCTTCCCATATAAGAAAAGTGACCTACCAAAAGGTGGTGGCAAGAGGGAAGCAGTCAAATTTTAAGAGTAATGGAACCTAAATAGCAATGGTAGGGGCTAAAAATTACAGCAGACTTTTCTATCCACATGGGGATATTGTAATTCAGACCTTAGCACTAGTTTAATGAGGATTTCTGTGAATGTATGCACACACATGCAAACACAGAGATAACATAGAAAGGATGATCCTGAGCCATAAAATGGGAATCTGGAGCCATGTTTTCCCTTTTTGTGCCAATTTTGTGGTTCTAGTGCACGCCTTTTTAATAGTTATATCTTCACATGTTTTAGAATAATACATTTGTTCCTGAATCTCAGATATACAGAAACCAGTTACACATTCCGAGGCTCTTTACTGGCCTCAGCTTGGATCGTGAGGGACCTTTCTTCTCATTAGCAAGGAGCACATAGCAGTGAGGGAAATGTTCCATTGCTTTTAATTACAAGACCTTGTGCGGATATCTAAAGCACATGTTCCCAGTGTCAAAGATAATATGATGTTGTAACAAGTCCTCACTCCCCCCCCCCCCCCCGATTATCTCCATCTGGAGCTGTGAGTTTATGGTTTTCTGTTGAAATGGATGGGATCATTAACAAAAACAATCAAAACAAGTTTGAAAAAGATAAAGCTTGTCGTCCTTGTTGTGGACAAACTATAGGCACGTGAGTTCCATGAATGGCTCTGGTGCGGACTGGAAAACCATTCTCAGAAAACCAGCAGTTATTTCAGGAACGTTTCTTATGCCCATCACCTTTGGGTAAATCACAGTCCTGATTGCTTCACAAACCTCTGCCACAACAATCCCAACAGCTGATTTGCCAGCTCCAAACTGGCTAGCCACGGACTTGTAGTAGCCTGGAATGGCCAGTTTCCAGGTGTCTAAAGCAACCTGCTTCTGGACCAGCAAGGATGCCCACATGTGCAGGAATGTCTGCTTCTTCATGAGAAAGTTCTGGACCCACTGCTGGTCAGACCAGGCCCGCATGAATATGTGATCCCATCAGTCTGTGTTTGTGGCCCTGATTCAGAAGCACTAGTCTACACAGAGGGAATCTGTAGCTAAAGCAATAACAGGCATGATCAGCATTAGCTTATTCACAGCTGCCATGTCAGCACCTTTCTCCGAGAGGTGCCTTTGGCAGTTCAAATATGTCCACCAGTATCTTGAAGATGCTCCATCTATGTCTTGAAATAGGACTGACACCATTAGGTAGAGATGTTCTTTCCCCAGGGTGGATCCATATTGACTCTAGCTGCAAAGAGTGATCAGACAAAAAATAGCTCAGCTGGATATGTTTGTGCGGTATAAAACCACACAAAACAGTTCTGGTCAACTCTCGCAGAACAGACAGACAAGTTCTTCCACAACCCATGATGAAAAAAGCCCCAGAGTAGCTTCACTGCCAAAGGCACTTGGAACCCAGAGATAGTACACTCCCACCTAAGCCGAAGTCCTGACGTGGGTATGCATACTGCAGTATGGCTGCACCAGCATGGTTGTGAACTCTAGGTTTCCACTGCTATGCAGATCATAAAATTTCAGGCTTGGAAGGGACCTCAGGAGGTCATCTAGTCCAACCAGCTGCCCAAAGCAGGACCAATCCCCAACTAAATTCATCCCAGCCAGGACTTTGTCAAACCTGATCTTAAAAACCTCAAAGGAAGGAGATTCTACCACCTCTCTAGGTAACCCATTCCAGTGCTTCATCACCCTCCTAGTGAAAACTTTTTTTCCTAATATTCAACCTAAACTCCTCCATTGCAACTTGAGACCATTACTCCTTGTTCTGTCATGTGGTACCACTGAGAACAATCTAGATAAATCCTCTTTGGAATTGAAAGAGGTAGTTGAAAGCAGCTATCAAATCCCCCCTCATTCTTCTCTTCTGCAAACAAAACAGTCCCAGTTCCCACAGTCTCTCCTCATAAGTCATGTGCTGCAGCCTCCTAATCATTTTGTTACCTTCCACTGGACTCTTTCCAATTTTTTTCCCACATCCTTCTTGTAGTGTAGGGCCCAAAACTGGACACCATACTTCAGATGAGGCCTCATCAATGTTGAATAGAGGGGAATGATCATGTCCTTCGATCTGCTGGCAATTCCCCTATTTATACAGCCCCAAATGCCATTAGCCTTCTTGGCAACAAGGGCACACGGTTGACTCATATCCATTTTCCTGTCCACTGTAACCCCTAGGTCCTCTTCTGTAGAACTGCTGCCTAGCCATTCGGTCCCTAGTCTGTAGCGGTGGGTGAGATTCTTCCATCCTAAGTGCAGGACTCTGCACTTGTCCTTTGTTGAACCTCATCAGATTTCTTTTGGGCCAATCCTCTAATTTCTCTAGGCCCCTCTGTATCCTATCCCTACCCTCCAGTGTATCTACCATGCCTCCCAGTTTAATGTCATCTGCAAACTTGTTGAGGGTGCAGTCCATGCCATCCTCCAGATCATTAATGAAGATATTGAACAAAACCAGCCCCACGACCGACCCTTGGGGCACTCCAGTTGATACCAGCTGCCAACTAGACATGGAGACATTGATCACTACCCACTGAGTCCGATGATCTAGCCAGCTTTCTATCCATCTTATAGTCCATTCATCTAGCCCATACTACTTTAACTTGCTGGCAAGAATACTGGGGGAGACCATTTCAAAAGCTTTGCTAAAGTCGAGAAATAACACATCCACTGCTTTCCTCTCATCCACAGAGCCAGTCGTCTCATCATAGAAGGCAATTAGATTAGTCAGCCATGACTTGCCCTTGGTGAATCCATGCTGACTATTTCCGATCACTTTCCTCTCCTCTAAGTGCTTCAGAATGATTCCTTGAGGACCTGCTTCATGATTTTTCCAGGGACTGAGGTGAGGCTGACTGGCCTGTAGTTCCCCAGATCCTCCTCCTTCTCTTTTTTAAAGAGGGGCACTACATTAGCCTTTTTTTCAGTCATCTGGGACCTCCTTCAATCGCCATGAATTTTAAAAGATAATGGTCAATGGCTCGGCAGTCACATCCGCCAACTCCAAGCACTCATCCAGCTTTTATAAATAGTCCCAAACCACTTCTTTCTCCACAGAGGGCTGGTCACCACCTCCCCATACTGTGCTTCCCAGTGCTTAGTCTGGGAGCTGACCTTGTTTGTGAAGACAGAGGCAAAAAAAGCATAGTGTACATTAGCTTTTTCCACAACCTCTGTCTCTAGGTTTGCTCCATCATTCAGTAAGAGGCCCACACCTTCCTTGACTTTTTCTTCTTGTTGATCACATTCCTGAAGAAACCCTTCTTGTTACTCTTAACATCTCTTGCTAGCTGCAACTCCAAGTGTGATTTTGCCTTCCTGATTTCACTTCTGCATGCCTGAGCAATATTTTTATCCTCCTCCCTGGTCATTTGTCCAATATTCCACTTCTTGTAAGCTGCTTTTTTCTGTTTAAGGTCAGCAAGGATTTCACTGTTACGGCAAGCTGGTCGCCTGCCATATTTGCTATTCTTTCTGCATATTGGGATGGTTTGTTCCTGCAGCCTCAATAAGGATTCTTTAAAATACAGCCAGCTCTCCAGGACTCCTTTCCCCCTCTTGTTATTCTCCCAGAGGATCCTGCCCATCAGTTCCCTGAGCAAGTCAAAGTCTCCTTTTCTGAAGTCCAGGGTCCATATTCTGCTGCTCTCCTTTCTCCCTTGTGTCAGGATCCTGAACTCTACCATCTCATGGTCACTGCCCATCTACTTTTGCTTCCCCTACTAATTCTTCCCTGTTTGTGAGCAGCAGGTCAAGAAGAGCTCTACCTTCGTTGGTTCCTCCAGCACTTGCACCAGGAAATTGTCCTCTATACTTTCCAAAAACTTCCTAGGTTTTGGTGCACAGAAAACTGTATTGCTCTCCCAGGAGATATCCGGGTGATTGAAGTCTCCCATGAGAACCAGGATCTATGATCTAGTAACTTCTGTTCGTTGCTGGAAGAAAGCCTCGTCCACCTCATCCCCCTGGTCTAGTGGTCTAGAGCACACTCCCACCATGATAT